>NW_016112799.1:0-1217 GCF_001604975.1 Cebus imitator | reverse complement strand
ATGTAGCAGAATGATTGTCAAGGTGTATATTAAACTTACAGAGTTAAACAATTGTGTGAACGTAGCAGTTCACTAACAATTACTTTGGAGAATCAGGAAAGAGATATTTCCAGCCACATACAGACTCTTGAGAATTATCTTTAAGATCGCATCTAAATCATACGAGAAACGACTCTCTCAAACTGATCCACTGTGTGTTCGTTCACCTTCGGAAGTTGCATCTGTCTTTAGATTCTGCAAGTTAGAAACACGTTTCTCCAAAAAGCTGCGTTTGGATATTTCTGAGTGAATGGTAGCATAGGGTTTAATGAGAAGTATCTGGCTCTAAAACAAAACGGAGCTATGTAGCAGAATGATTGGAAAGGTGTATATTAAACTTACAGAGTTGAAGAATTGTGTGTATGTAGCAGTTCACTCACCCTTTCTTTGGAGAATCAGGAAAGAGATATTTCCAGCCCTATAGAGACTCTTAAGAATTAGGTTTAAGATCGCATCTAAATCATACGATAAACGTCTACTTCAAACTGCTCCACTGTGTGTTCGTTCACCTTCTGAAGTTGCATCTATGTTTAGATTCTGCGAGAGAGAAACACGTTTCTCTAAAAAGCTACGTTTGAATATACCTGAGTGAACGGGAGTATAGGGTTTAATGAGAAATATCTGGCTCTAAAACAAAAACGGATCTAAATAGCAGAATGTTTGTCAAGGTGTATATTAAACTTACAGAGTTGAACAATTGTGTGAATGTAGCAGTTCACTAAACCTTTCTTTGGAGAATGAGGAAAGAGATATTTCCAACCATATACAGACTCTTAAGAATTAGCTTTATGATAGGATGTAAATCATACGAGAAACGTGTATTTCAAACTGCTCCACTGTGTGTTCGTTCACCTTCGGAAGTAGCATCTATGTTTAGATTCTGCGAGTTAGAAACACGTTTTTCCAAAAAGCTGCGTTTGGATATGCCTGAGTGAACGGAGGTATAGGGTTTAATGAGAAATATCTGGCTCTAAAACAAAAACGGAGCCATGTAGGAAAATGATTGTCGTTGTGTATATTAAAATACAGAGTTGAACAATTGTGTGAATTTAGCAGTTCAATAACCTTTTCTTTGGAGAATCAGGAAAGAGATATTTCCAGCCCTATACAGACTCTTAAGAATTAGCTTTAAGATCGCATCTAAATCATGCGAGAAACGTCTCTTTCAAACTGCTCCA
>NW_016112798.1:0-1217 GCF_001604975.1 Cebus imitator | reverse complement strand
AGAGCGAAACTCCGTCTCAAAAAAAAAAAAAAAAAGAGTTGTAAGCTTACTAAGTATGTTAGTAATATCCAAGGTAACCTACATTCATCATGAAAATTGAACCTTTCCATTCAAATCTGAAACTATTGCTTTCAATGACTTAAGCCATTACAATAACTGGCCTTGGAAATAGAAATTTCCATTATCTTCTTACTGATAAATTCACTATTTATTTATTGGCTAGAGGCTATATATATTTATAAAAGTAAACTATAAACATGATATTAAATCATTTATGTATTACAAAAATCAACTAAATTTTTTTCCCATTTAGTGATTACCATAGCAACTCCCTCTTCATGAAAGTTTCATTAATCAGGAAACCAGTGAACAATTCTGTCCAAAATTTTATTGAATCTTTAATGCTAAGATACTGCTTAGCATGCTATTAGGTCACACAGAGATACCAACACTGACAACAGATGGAAGAATCTAGCATAAAGCCTTTGCAGGTATGCCTTACCTTCTTTATTTTACATAAAAGATGATTTGTTGAGGCTGGGCGTGGTGGCTCATGCCTGTAATCCCAGCATTTTGGGAGGCCAAGGCAGGTGGATCACTTGAGATCAGGGGTTTGAAACCACCCTGGCCAATATGGTGAAACCCCGTCTCTACCAAAAATACAAAAAATAGCCAGGTGTGGTGGTCTGTGCCTGTAGTCCCAGCTATTCTGGAGGCTGAGGCAGGAGAATTGCTTGAACCAGGGAGGCAGAGGTTGCAGTGAGCCAAGATCAAGCCACTGCACTCCAGCCTGAGCGACAGAGCAAGACTCCATCTCAAAAAAAAAAAAGGTGATTTGTTAGGAACTTGGATACTAATTATCTAAGGACCCCCCCCCTTTTTTTTTTAACAAAAAATAAAAATTCATATTACTTTTTTTTTTTTTTTTTGAGACAGGGTCTTGCCCTGTCACCCAGGCTGGAATGCAACAGTGCCATCTCAGCTCACTACAACTTCTGCCTCCTGGGTTCAAGTGATTCTCATGCCTCAGCCTCCTGAGTAACTAGGATTACAGGCACGCACCACCATACTCGACTGATTTTTGTATTTTTTAGTAGAGACGAGATTTCACCATGTTGGCCAGACTGGTCTTGAACTCCTGGCCTCAAGTGATATGCTCACCTTGGCCTCCCAAAGTGCTGAGATTACAGGTGTGAGCTACAATGCCCAGCCAATAG
>NW_016112797.1:0-1217 GCF_001604975.1 Cebus imitator | reverse complement strand
AGCGAAACTTCATCTCAAAAAAAAAAAAAAAAAAAAAGTATTCTAAGTACAAATGCATCAATAAACTTAATAGCAAATATTTACCTGCAGAAAGAAAATCTGCAAGTCCCATGAGTATTGTGTGTGTATGTGTGTGAAGAGGGAACACGTTGTGTTAAGGATCTGCACAAACATCCTGTCAAACACCCGTGATTGTTTTCATCTTCGGAAATGTTGCCTTGTTGCTAGAAATTATGACTTTGAATACCTACTAACATGGACTGGGCACTTCTGTGTGCCAGGGGCTCTGCCAAGTGTTCCACACTCATGATCTCATTTAATCTTTATGAGGGCCATAGGAAGTAGATGTGACTTAGAGATGTTAAGTAACACCTAGTAAGTGACCAACCAAAGTTTGGAATGCCACCAGAGTGTGCATTTCTAAACGTGATGCTATCCTGCCTCCCAACTTTGAGTCCTGTGCAGAAATAGCAAAATGCTTTGCACACAAAGTGCCCAACGAATTTTTAAGTGAATGATTGAGCGAATGATTGAATCGTGATATTAAGGACTTATCACAGGTTTGTACTAAAATACTTAGTAACTTGGGAAATTGTTCTACTATATGTTAAGTCTAACAGTCTAGAGATTTTTTTTTTTATTTTGGGAACAATATTTGTGTTGAATAAAAAAATTATTCTGAGGGTCTTCCTTTGATCTGAGTGAAGAATGTTTTGAATCTTGACAGGGCTGGACCTACATTTGGCACATTTTGATAACCTGCAGGCAAGTTGGCTGAAGTTGCTGGCAGTGACTCCAGAAATTATTATCAGCATAATTTCCTTTTTCTTATGACATGTAATCCCTTTCCTATCCTCACACCCCAATCTTCCGAGCACTCTTGATAGTGGGAGGCTGCTGCTTTGAGTTGTGTACCCAGCCACTGAGCACAGGCTTTCTCTGGAATGTGTCCTGTGTTGATTGCACCATTTATTAGTTTTATAGCAACAGAGCTGAATGCTTCTTTGGTGTCTTTCTTGGAATTGTATATATCATTCAGCCTGAAACAAAGAGTAGTTTGGATCCTTGTTGGCACCTGAACTAACTTGAAAGGAATTTAGAGTTAAATGCTTATAAAGCATAGTGAAAAGAAAATTATTTCAAAGGATGGTTCTTGGGGATACCATGAGATGAGACGGGGCTGAGCGCAGCAGTGAAGGCACAGAATTGGAAATGCT
>NW_016112796.1:0-1217 GCF_001604975.1 Cebus imitator | reverse complement strand
AGAGACGGGGTTTCACCGTGTTGACCAGGATGGTCTCGATCTCTCGACCTCGTGATCCACCCGCCTCGGCCTCCCAAAGTGCTGGGATTACAGGCTTGAGCCACCGCGCCCGGCAGAAAAAGCAATTTCTTAATTTCTTCTCTTTCTCTTCTGGAGCTTGAGACACTTTTCTGACCTGGATATTAGAACTCCAGGCTTGCCAGGCTTTGGACTCCAGGATGTGCACCAGCAGTCTCACGTGTTCTCAGGCCTTTGGCCTCAGACAGAATTACACCATTGGCATCCCTGGTTCTGAGGCTTTCACACTTGGATACAGCCATGCTACTGGCATCCCAGGGTCTCCAGCTTGCAGATGGCCTGGCCTGGGACTTCTCAGCCTCCATAATCACATGAGCTAATTCCCTAATAAATATCCTGTCATCTATCTATACTATTAGTCCTGTCTCTCTGGAGAACTCTGATTAATAAAATGAATCTATACTTTAATCAAGAATATGCAGGCTACAGCTGTGAGACAAGATGCTTTGAATCAGGAAACAAGAAGACTTAAGGTATAATTTCAGCTCTACCCTTTGCTGATAAAGAATGTTAGAATTAGAAGAAACATTAGAGACATCCAGAGTGATGTTATCTTCCAGCCCAAACTCAGTGGTCTTTATAAGCTCATAAACCAGTCATGAAAATGCATTTTGTTACTTTACAGCCACAACTGAAAAGCTCCTGCCCTCAATGTGAATAACTGCTCTTAGATATTTCACTTTGAGGAAAGTGGCAAATCAGCAAATGAAAAGACGTTCAAAATCATTAACCATTAGAGAAATGCAAGTTAAACAATGACATAGCAAAACACAACTATCATTATGTACAAAATTAAAAAAATGACAATACCAAATACTGGCAAGGATACAACAAATCTCATATATTACCTGTGAGAATGTAAAATGGTCTAGCCACTACAGAAAGATTTGGCAGTTTCTTTTTTTTTTTTGAGACAGAGTTTCACTCGTGTTACCCAGGCTGGAGTGCAATGGCACGATCTCGGCTCACCGCAACCTCCGCCTCCTGGGTTCAGGCAATTCTCCTGCTTCAGCCTCCTGAGTAACTGGGATTACAGGCACGCACCACCATGCCCAGCTAATTTTTTGTATTTTTAGTGGAGACGGGGTTTCACCATGTTGACCAGGATGGTCTCGATCTCTTGACCTCGTGATCCACCC
>NW_016112795.1:0-1218 GCF_001604975.1 Cebus imitator | reverse complement strand
TATATATATATATATATATATATATATATATTTAAAATCATTTCTTTGCTTGCCACAAAATCATTTCATCCAGGCTAGCAGCTTGCTCTCCATGATGGAACCAGAATGTGAAAATGTTGGTGCACATTAGGATTTAGAGTTGTAAATAACCAGACCAGTCACAGTGTAGTAAAAGAAGGATTTTAGGTTTCTTTGGTGAAACAAAAGCAGATATAAAAAGTTACAAAGATTTTAGATTTTCATTCACAAAAAAAGTCATTCACATTTTACACTATACACGTTATGATATAAATACAGGAAAGTATTATGTGCATTGTAATGAGAAAGGAAAAATAGAAACCTAATAGATCAACACAGTGTTATTCTGTGCTCTAGAATACCTAAAGGTGGATAACATTTAATGCAACAATCAAGGGAACCTGCTTAAATATACTGTATATGATTGTAGCCACAGTCATTCCTTCTAAGCCAAAGGAGGTTTCATAAAAAAGAATCAATGTTGAGACAATCCCTGTGTGCCCTTTTCTACTTTTCTATTTGCATTTTATTTTTTGTCTACTCTTCCTCAAGCTGCTCTAACTGAAATTAGGGAAAGAGTCTTACTTTCCATTACAGGTTTTTCTTTAAACATTAAATTAAGTGGATAAGGATTCAAAGTCATCTTCAGCAGTCACTTTATTCAAATAAAGGGAAGAAAACAGCGGGAAGAGATGGGGAGAAATGTCAACACATACACTCCACCTAACAGGAAGAAATGCCCACGCTATTTCTATATATTCGCTCCTTTCTTAGAATGGGCAAACACCATTTGCTAAAAGCTATATACTTTTTCACTCTTTTCATAATAAACACTTGATGCATTCTATCCATCACATTATTTAATCAGGGACAAAGTACCTACATTATATGATTCCAAATTGGGTGAGGAAAGTAAAAGGCTAACACGGAAAAACACCTAGCATACTATGTCCACTTTCAGGTCTTAGGGAAAATAACATCCAATAAATTAAATCAGTATGGCTTACTTCATTTATTTATGTATGCTTCACAGCTGCAGCATTCATACATGAACATTCAAAACTTTATAAAAAGATTAAAATGGTTATATATACAAAATTTCTTTTTTCTTTTTTTCTTTTTCTTTCTTTTTTTTTTTTTTTTTTTTTTTTTGCATGTGTGTGTGAATGTTTTTCCTTTTTCTTTCTTGTAGTATAATTT
>NW_016112794.1:0-1218 GCF_001604975.1 Cebus imitator | reverse complement strand
ATCTAAAAGTATTAAACATTTTTAAATGTACCAGTGGCATTAAAGTATATTCTCAGTTTTGCACAACTGTCACCACTACTCATTTTCAGAACCTTTTCATCATTCCAAATAGAAATTCTGGACTCAATCAAGAGTTACTCCTCACTCTCTTGCTCCCAGCCCCTGGTAACCTCTATTTTACTTTCTGTTTCTATACATTTGCCTGGTCTAGCCACTTCATAAAAATGGATATTCTTTTATGTCTGGCTGTGTCACTTCCTGTAATGTTTTCAGAGTTCATCTCTGTTACAGCATGTTTCAGAATTTCATTTCTTTTTTAAGGGTGAATGTTTTATGGTATGAATAGTCAGTATTTTCTTTTTCCAGTCATCTGTTGATGGACATTTGGGTTGTTTTTACCTTTTGGCTATTGTAAATGCTGCTATGAACCCTGGTTTATACAAATTTGTTCCAAGTTCCTACTTTCAGGTCTTTTGGGTTTATATCTAGAAGTGGAATGCCTGGATCATATAATTATTATATGTTTAATTTTTTGAGGAACTACCAAACTGTTTTCCACAGCAGTTGTACCATTTTACATTTTCTATTTATTTATTTATTGAGATGGAATCTCACTCTGTTGCTCAGACTGGAATGCAATGGCGCAGTCTTGGCTCACTGCAACCTCCGCCTCCTGGGTCCAGGAGATTCTCCTGCCTCAGCCTACGGAGTAGCTGGGACTACAGGTGCGTGCCACCATGCCTGGCTAATTATTTGTATATATATATATATTTTTTTTTTGAGACAGAGTTTCACTCTTGTTACCCAGGCTGGAGTGCAATGGCGCAATCTCGGCTCACCGCAACTTCCGCCTCCTGGGTTCAGGCAATTCTCCTGCCTCAGCCTCCTGAGTAGCTGGGATTACAGGCACACGCCACCATGCCCAGCTGAATTTTTGTATTTTTAGTAGAGACGGGGTTTCACCATGTTGACTAGGATGGTCTCGATCTCTTGACCTCGTGATCCACCCACCTCGGCCTCCCAAAGTGCTGGGATTACAGGCGTGGGCCACCGCGCCCGGCCTTAATTATTTGTATTTTTAGTAGAGACGGAGTTTGACCATGTTAGCCAGGGTGGTCTCGATTTCCTGACCTTGTGATCTGTCTGCCTCAGCCTCCCAAAGTGCTAGGATTACAGGGATGAGCCACCGTGCTGGCCATTTTTTTTCTTTTTTTTTTT
>NW_016112793.1:0-1218 GCF_001604975.1 Cebus imitator | reverse complement strand
ACCCATCTCACCAAAGATAACCCCTCTCTGTTTTCTCCACTTTTGAATGACCTAAAAACTAGAAAAAGGAATGGAACTGTCCTAAGAAACTCAACGACAAGTTCATACCATGCAGCCTCAGCTGGATATTCAGTTCATTTTGGCAAGTTGTAAATTTTTTTTCTATTGCATTTTCCATAAGCAGCTGTTCTGAACACTCTCCAGTTCCTTCAAGTCTCAATCCATCCCCTTATTCTCCCAGGAGATGACTTTATCTCCAAATAGACTGAGGAAAGTAGAAAGAATTTATACTGAATTTTCTTCAGTTTACCTCAAATATATTAAAATTTTTTTTTCTCTCCTCCTTCTTCCCAAACTCAGGAAAATATGTTCAAACTAGTTTTAATAAGTATTTATTGAGGACCTATTACAAGCTAAACATTTTACCGGGCATGTGTCTGGCACAATCAACAGCCTTCATCATTAAGTCAGTGACTATACCTAGCAGAACCAATGAGGACTAACAACCAGAAATTTAAATCAGTTATTTCAATAAAATGAGCAAAGTTTCAGTGGAAGAACTTACAAAAAAACTAGTTAACCACACTCTTAACACCTGTTACCTTAAATCTACCCCTGCAAGGGGTGCTTCCAGGTTAAACACCACCCTCTAATTTCCTCTGTTGTCAATCTACACTTTCACAGCCTGGAAGCTCACTCAAATAAGCTTCCTTTATTCTTAAAGGAAGCTTAAAAACAAAACTATACAATAAACTCATTTCAGCACAACCCACTGATGCACCAAGAGACTACCCTAACTATTACTGTCTTCTTTCACAGGTAGGTGCCCTTAAGTATTAGTTGCTGCTTCTTCCTTTTCTGATCATTGTCTTCTAGATTGTTATTTCTAAAACTGCTCCCTCAGAGGTCACTAATGTGATCATGACTTCTGTGAAGTTTTCTAACCACGGAGGTGAATATTTTCTGATTAAAAAATACATGTTCGGCCAGGCACGGTGGCTCACACCTACATCCCAACACTTTGGGAGGCCGAGGTGGGTGGATCATGAGGTCAAGAGATCGAGACCATCCTGGTCAACATGGTGAAACCCCGTCTCTACGAAAAATACAAAAATTAGTGGGCATGGTGGCGTGCGCCTGTAGTCCCAGCTACTTGGGAGGCTGAGGCAGGAGAATTGCTTGAACCCAGGAGGTGGAGGTTACAGTGAGCTGAGATCA
>NW_016112792.1:0-1218 GCF_001604975.1 Cebus imitator | reverse complement strand
AAGAGTGAAACTCCATCTCAAAAAAAAAAAAAAAGAGAAAAAGAAGATCAGGCCAGGAAGGTCCCGGCTTAGAGGGAAGGCCTCAGGGCCTGGAGCCCGTGGGCAGCTCTGAGCTGGACACGCCGTCCCAACCTGGCTCTGCCTCAGGCTCATGCTCAGCCTGGGGCAAGCCCCACCCACATCTTCATCTGGGAAAGAAAATGAGTCCAAAGTCACCGAGTGTTCAAATGGGACAATAGGTCCTCCAAAAATTCTCCAGGAGGTAGAAAAGCCACACAAATGGGAGATGCATCATGAAGCCACCTTGCCTGGGATGTGGTAAATCAACGTTTAAAATAAAATCCAATCCATAAATAAGCGTCTAGGAACACAATCTTGCACATTTGCTGACATATTGTCCAGGCTGCTTTCACGCTGCCAGGCGGAGCTGAGGATTCCAACAGAGACCGTGTGGCCCAAAGAGCCAGAAATACTGTCTGGCTGGTAGCAGAGCAGCCCTGCTTTAGACTCGGAGGCAGAGGGATTCCCCTGAGTCTCCCTGGCCCCACACAGAGCATCCTCCCTCCCTGGAGCTCCCGGGGGCCTGGGCAAAGGCCCCGACCCTCTCCCACCCCCAGGTCCTGCAGGTAAGGAGCTCTGCCTGACTCAGGGCCTGGAGCTGCTGCGGGGCCCAGCGGGGCCGAAGAGTGGTCTGTGCTTCCACGCCTGGGCGTATGCGGGCCCCACCCCAGCTGAGGACAGACCCCTTCCTCGGCCACTTCCCCAGGCCATAGCCAGGACTCAGCCTCCTTTTCCAGCCAGCTCTCCAGGCCCTCCCAGCGAGCAGGGTGACTGACCGTGCAGTGACCAACCTCAGACACCAGGAGGTCCTGACTAGCTCCTTAAGGGTAGAGGCGGAATTTCTCGATCCTCTGAAATCAGAAGCAGCTCCCAGGTCACTCCTGGGGGAAAGGAGTTACCTGTGGGTCAAAGCCACTCTTAGACACTGAGGAGAGTATCCCCCACACAGGCCTCCTTCTTCCATGGCGGCCAGGTCCTTAGGAAAAAAGGCAGCCTCTAGAGACCTGCCTGGGCTCACCCCTGACCCCAGGGGATCGGGAGGTGACCAGAAGGGAAGCAGAGCAGAAAGCCTGGGCTCCTGGGGTTGAGGGGTCCATGGGGGCAGACGGGGGCCGGCATGAGCCAGCTGCCGTGAGAAAGCCAGCCCCCGTCTGCATA
>NW_016112791.1:0-1218 GCF_001604975.1 Cebus imitator | reverse complement strand
AAAAAAAAAAAAAAAAAAAAAGATGCCAAGTGCTGTGGCTCACGCTTATAATCCCAGCACTTTGGGAGGCCAAGGCAGGCAGATCATGGAGTCGGGAGTTTAAGACGAGCCTGGCCAACATCGTGAAACCCCATCACTACTAAAAATACAAAAAAATTAGCCAAGCTTGGTGGCAGGTGGCTATAATCCCAGCTACTTGGGAGGCTGAGACAGGAGACTCACTTGAACCTGGGAGGCAGAGATTGCAGTGAGCCGTCCTTCCACTGCATTCCAGCCTGGCATCAGTGAGAGACTCTGTCTCATAAACAAACAAATAAATAAATATTTTGTTGTTGTTGTTTGCATAACTCTGATGATGATGCAATTGTAAAAGCCAGGTGTGAGGCACAGAATAATGGTCCTTCAAAGGTGTCCACATTCCAGTCTCCAGAACCTGTGTCTTATCTTACATGGCAACAGGGACTTTGCAGATGGGATTAAAGAGCATGAGGCTGGGAAATTATTCTGGATTATCTGGGTGGACCCAATGTAATCAGGAAGGTCCTTATAAAGGAGAGAGGGAGGAAGGAGATGGGGGTGGGGGAAGAGAAGAGAGGAGGAGTTTTAGCCATGCTACATGGCTGGATTTGAAGATGGAGCCAAGGAAACAGGAAGCCTGGAAAAGACAAGGAAACAGATTCTTCCTTAAGGCCCCCAAAGTGGCACAGCCACACAGCCCTGCCATCCCATCTGGGACCTCCAGAACTGGAAAATAACACATTTCTGTTTTAAGCCATGAAATATATAGTAATTTGTTACAGCAGCCAGAGGACACTAAAACCTCAGGGTAATTAAGTTACTGTATCTTGAGCAGCCAGAAGTAACTGGGTGATATTATCACTGAACAGTTGCCTCAGCATCTTCAAGGTGCAAACAGTGGCCTATTTCTTTATTTTTCTAAAACAAGAAATGCACGTCTATCAATATAATGGCTCCCTTTCCTGCATCTGAGCTGATCCAGCATCTGAGGCTTACAGAGTCCAGCAGAAATGGGGTCCCAGGTTCATAATCTACGCTTGTTCTAGCTGCTGCTGTCCCTGGGCTGACCTGGGCAGGGTGTTATATTGTCCATCCCTTTACAAATTTTCTCCTAGTAGGCTTCACCTTGGAGACCCCCCTTCTTCCTCCACATCCCCTGCAACACTCTGACTGCTCTTTTCCCTACTCCAAGAACATACT
>NW_016112790.1:0-1219 GCF_001604975.1 Cebus imitator | reverse complement strand
ACATCTGGTTTGATACTTTTTCCTTGTTCTCATATATAAGAACATAAAGGATGGAATTTTATTTTGAATAATATATCAAAATCATAAAATTTACTTTATGAAACAAATTTATGTCAGATTTCCAAATTGAGAGTTATGGAACATATTTAATAGCTGTATAGATACTCATGCTGTTTATGTAGGAGTTCTTCTTTAATAAATTTGAACCTCGTTATGAATAAAAAGCATTGTTGCTAAAACTAACTAATGAGACACCACTTCCAGTAATGGCTGAGTCAGCTCGCTTTGGACCAACCCACCCAGAGATAGCAAGTGTAAAGCCTGGGCAAAATAAAAAGCAACTACTTGAAGGCACAGCAGAGCATTCAGAAGTGGGCAGAAACTGGAGAGGAGCCTCAAGCCTTTGGTCCACTGCTTTATCTTTTTCTCTTTGTTTTCTCTCTTTTATTGTTTCTTCTTTTCTTTTTACTGTCTTCCTGTATTAGTTTGTTCTCACACTGCTGATGAAGACATACCTGAGAGAGGGCAATTTACAAAATAATGGTTTATCGTACTTACAGTTCCACGTGGCTGGGCAGGTTTCACAATCATGGTGGAAGGTGAAAGGCACATCTCACATGGTGGCAGGCAAGAGAAGAGAGCTTGTGCAGGGAAAACTCCCTTTTTTAAAATGATCAGATCTCATGAGACTCATTCATTATCACAAGAACAATGCAGGAAAGACCTTCCCCCATAATTCAGTCACCTCCCACTGGGTTCTTCCCATGACATGTAAGAATTATGGGAGCTACAATTCAGTGTGAGATTTGGGAGGGAACACAGCCAAACCATATCATTCTGCCCCTGGTTTCTCCCAAATCTCATGTCTTCACATTTCAAAAGCAATCATGCCTTCCAGCAGTCCCCCAAAGTCTTAACTCATTCCAGCATTAACTCAAAGTCGACAGTCCCAACATCTCATCTAAGACAGAGCAAGTCCTTTCCACCTATGAGCCTGTAAAATCAAAAGCAAAGTATTTCCTAGATAAATAAGGGTATAGGCATTGGGTAAATGTAGCCATTCCAAATAGGAGAAACTAGCCAAAACAAAGGGGCTGAAGGCCAGCCGAAATCCAGCCGATTTTCAGATCTAGTGCTATAAATGTCCCTCTAAGCAATGCTTTAGCTGGATTTTCGGAAATCCAGCCGAAAAGTTAAATCTTTTTTTTTTTTTTTTAAT
>NW_016112789.1:0-1219 GCF_001604975.1 Cebus imitator | reverse complement strand
GGCCTCCCAAAGTGCTGGGATTACAGACGTGAGTCATCACATCTAGCCTCATTTTTCATTTACAATTGACTAGAATCTTATCAGTGGACACAGATACTTATTTATTTATTTTTATTTTGACTCTAGCTCTGTTGCCCAGTCTGGAGTGCAGTGATGCAATCTTGGCTCAATGCAACCTCCACCTCCCGGGTTCAATCAATTCTCCTGCCTCAGCCTCCTGAGTAGCTGGTATTACAGGCACCTGCCACCATGCCCAGCTAATTTTTGTATTTTTAGTAGAGTTGGGATTTCACTGTGTTGGCCATGCTGGTCTTGAACTGCTGACCACAAGAGATCTACCTGTCCCAGCTTCCCAAAGTTCTGGGATTACAGGCATGAGCCATCATGCCCGGCCTACAGATACTTTAAAAGATATTTTGTTTGTGGCTGGGCATGGTGACTCAGGCTCACACTTGTAATTCTAGAAATTTGTGAGGCCAAGGTAGGAGGATTGCTTGAGGCCAGGAGTTCAAGACTAGCCTGGGCAACATATCAAGATCCCATCTCTACCAAAAGTTACATTTTAAAAAATTATGACATTTTGCACTACATGATAAAAAAAGGTAAAAAGAAAGAAAATTGGCCAGGTATGGCAGTACACATCTGTAGTCCCAACTAGTCAGGATGCTGAGGCAGGAGGATTGCCTGAGCCCAGGAGTTCAAGGCTACAGTGAACTGTGATTGGGCCACTGCTCTGCAGCCTAAGATATGGGGAAAACTGAAGTGTTTTTCTTTTTTTTTCTGCTGTCATTGTATAAAATAGTCTTTGGGTTTCACTGGGCGCAATGGCTCATGCCTGTAATCATAGCACTTTCGGAGGCTGACGCGGGCAGATCACCTGAGGTCGGAAGTTTGAGACCAGCCTGACCAATGTGGAGTAACCCTGTTTCTACTAAAAATATAAAATTGGCCGGGTGTGGTGGTGCATGCCTATAAACCCAGCTACTCAGGAGGCTGAGGCAGGAGAATCACTTGAACCCAGGAGGTGGAGGTTACAATGAGCCGAGATCGTGCCTTTGCACTACAGCCTGGGCAACAAGAGCCAAACTCCATCTCAAAAAAAAAAAAGAGGGCTGGGCACAGTGGCTCACACTGGTAATCCCAGCACTTTGGGAGGCTGAGGCAGGTGGATCACGAGGTCAAGAGATCGAGACTATCCTGGTCAACATGGTGAAACCCC
>NW_016112788.1:0-1219 GCF_001604975.1 Cebus imitator | reverse complement strand
TTTTTTTTTTTGATATGGAGTCTTGCTCTGTTGCCTAGGCTGGAGTACAGTGGCATGATCTTGGCTCACTGCAACCTCCATTCTCCTGAGTTCAAGCAATTCTCCTACCTCAGCCTCCAAAGAAAATGGAATTACTCCACCACCATGCCCAGCTAACTTTTGCATTTTTAGTAGAGATGGGGTTTCACCACTTTGGCCAGGCTGGGCTCAAACTCCTAACCTCAGGTGATTCGCCTGCCTCAGCCTCCCAGAGTGCTGGGATTGCCGGCATGAGCCACCAGGCCTGGTCAGAATTTCTTCTTTTTCAAGGCTGAGTAATATTCCATTGCATATATATACCACATTTTGTTTATCCTTTCATCTATTGATGGGTATATGGGTTGCTTCCACCTTTTGGCTATCATGCATAATGCTTCTATGAACCCAAATGTACAAATATATGCTCCAGTCCCTTCTTTCAATTCTTTTGGATATATACTTCAAATGTGTGTGTGTGTGGAGGGGGGAGTGGCACAATCCAACTGGCTGGGGACCTGGACAGAACAAAAACAGAGAAAAGGCAAATTGGTCTCTCTCTCCTGGAGCTAGGATATACTCTTCTCTTGCTTTTGGACATCAGAACTCCAGGCTCTCTAGCTTTTGGATTCCAGTATTTACACCAGTGGTCCCCACCGCCCCAGGTTCTCAGACTTTTGGATTTGAATTGAGCCATACTAATGGCATCCCAGGGTCTCCAGCTTGTAGATAGCCTGTTAGGGGACCTCTCAGCCTTCAAAATTGTGTGTGCTAATTCTCCTAATAACCTCCTCTTTATCTATCTACCTACCTACCTACCTACCTACCTACCTACCTACCTACGTATTTATCTATCCATCCTATTTATTGTATCTCTGGAGAACCTTGACTAATTCAGACTTAAATTCACATTCCTGTAGCAGCCATTCTCTATTAGATCTCATTGGTTCTTTCCCCAAACATGTGCAGCCTAGCCTTCAACCAGCAATCCAAGGAAGATCCATATGGACTTTGCCCCACCTATGTTACAACCAGACAACTTTATTCTCTCTGATGCCCTTTGTTCTCTCTGATGCTCTCAGCTCACATTTCATCTCTTTGCATTGTGATCAGAAAAATGCTCCCAAGCAAAGAGCCAGGGTAAATATGGGTCAAAGCTTACAAAGCTTAGGTGTTTCCTTTTGCCAAGGTCTATTTTATATAT
>NW_016112787.1:0-1219 GCF_001604975.1 Cebus imitator | reverse complement strand
ATGTTCCTTTTAAGATGACAAACTGATACAGAAGGCACATAGAGTTAATTTTTTTGGTGATATTTTGTTGACAGCATTTCTTTATGAATGTTTTTTGCATTGGATATTAGGTTTCTACAGAACAATATTTTTATATAGTCACCTTGTCTTAAAAGCATTAACAACAAAGTTATCTCTGAAATGCTAAATGTCAATTATGTGTTAGTACATGTTTTAAGTCTCCATTTGTAGGTCATTCTAATTATGTGATCTCTATATTTTTGAGACTAGACTATGGGAATTCTTTCTGTTGCTGACTGCTGCCAAACCCCTTTTCAGTAATCACAAATTAATAATTGGCCATTTTTCTACATCAGTAATATTTTATTAAGACAATCATTTTGGTAGGCTGGGTGCAGTGGCTCACATCTGTAATCCCAGCATTTTATAAGGCCGAGGCAGAAGGATCACTTGAAGCCAGGAGTTTGAGACCAGCCTAGGCAACAAAGTGAGACCCCATCTCTAAAAAAAAATAAAAATACCTAAAAATTAGCTGGGCATGGTGGCATGTGCGTGCAGTCCCAGTTACTCGGGAGGCTGAGGCAGGAGGATCACAGTGACCTATAATGAGCCATTGTACTCCAGCCTGGGCGACAGAAGGTTACTGTCTCTTAAAAAAAAAAAAGAAGAAAGAAAGAAAAAAAAATCAACTACTTTGGGAAAGTTCAAAATCATTGTACATTGAGGGACAGTATTTTATAAATTATCTATGTCACTCTATCCTAAGTGTTTGAGCTAAGAGTTCTCCAGAGCTCCAATTCCAGGTCTTAATCTATGAGAAAATTAAGACACATGACTGCCATGCCCCCATTTATGATGGAAATCACATCTAGTCAGTCTCAAATGCTGGGTTTTTGCCCCTAAATAGCTCTCAGATTCCCCTCCCTCTCTCTGGCTTCTCTGCCACTACCTCGGTTCAGGCCACCACCATTACACTCTCACTTGATTTACTAAATCAGCCTCCTCACTGATCTTGCCTACCCCCCTGCTTTCTCCCGCCCATTGTCTGCACTGCCATCAATCAAAGTAGACTTTTAAACCCGACAAGATTCTTCCTTGGCTTAAAACTTGTGTTCTGGGAACAATTTTTTTTTTTTTTTTTTGCCCAATGTGTGAAATTTTTACTTCTATCCCAGCTCCAGAAACACTCAGTTTAATCGTGATGGCCGTCATCATCATT
>NW_016112786.1:0-1219 GCF_001604975.1 Cebus imitator | reverse complement strand
AGAAGTGAGACACTCAGCCAGCCTTTCCTTTTCTAACCTATGCTTTCTACATTAGGTAATTTGCAGGCTGGGATGGCCCTGACCAGTAAGTGGCAGCCCCAAGGTGCCCACCAGTCCATACTTGCATCAAACACATGCAGCTTCACGTCCTGCACAGGCTGGGCACCTCTCTCTCCGCCCCCAAAGACATACAGCTGGTTTCCAATGGCTGCTGATGATGTGTGGAATGTTCTTGGGGACGGTGGGGGGCTGGTCACTTCTGGCATGGTCCATGTCCTGGTTTCTGGGCCAGAGAGAATGCAGGTACCTAAAACACCCAGGCTGAGGGGCTTCTGACCTTGACTCTGGGGCTGAGCAGAGTCAGTTTCCAGATCTCATACTCACAAACATCAAAGAAGGATAAAGATGATACTTAGGATTTGCCAAGACAGTCTAAAATCCCCAAGCTCTAAAAGCTATAAGTATGAGCCATAAGAATGAGGTCAGGCTGGGTGCAGTGGCTCATGCCTATAATCCCAACACTTTGGGAGGCCAAGGCGGGCGGATCACTTGAGGTCAGGAGTTCGAGAACAGCCTGGCCAACATGGGGTGAAACCCCACCTCTACTAACAATATAAAAAATTAGGCCAGGCATAGTGGTTCACGCATGTAATCCCAGCACTTCGAAAGGCCAAGCCAGATAGACCATGAGGTCAAGAGATGAAGACCATCCTGGCCAACATGGTGAAACTCCATCTCTACTAAAAATACAAAAATTAGCTGGGCGTGGTGGTGCATGCCTGTAATCCCAGCTACTTGGAGGCTGAGGCAGAAGAATCACTTGAACCTGGAAGATGGAGGTTGCAGCGAGCTGAGATCGTGCTACTGCACTCCAGTCTGGGCAACAGAGAGAGACTCCATCTCAAAAATAATAATAATAAAATACATCAAAAAAATTAGGCTGAGCACCGTGGCCGTAAGGGCTGTAATCCTAGCACTTTGGGAGGCCAAGGCAGGAGAACTGCTTGAGTACCAGAGTTTGAGGCTTCAATGAGCTATGATTGTGCCATTGCACTCTAACCTGGGCAAAAGAACATATCTCAAAAAAGAAAGAAATGAAAAAAAAGTAGACGATAGGCCGGGCGCGGTGGCTCAAGCCTGTAATCCCAGCACTTTGGGAGGCCGAGGCGGGTGGATCACGAGGTCAAGAGATCGAGACCATCCTGGTCAACATGGTGAA
>NW_016112785.1:0-1219 GCF_001604975.1 Cebus imitator | reverse complement strand
AGTGGTGCAATCTCAGCTGACTGCAACCTCTGCTTCCCAGGTTCAAGCAATTCTCATGCCTCAGCTTCCTGAGTAGCTGGGGTTATGGGCATGTGCCACCACACTGAACTAATTTTTGCATTTTTAGTAGAGACGGGATTTCACCATATTGGCCGGGCTGGTCTTGAACTCTTGTCCTCAAGTGATCTGCCCGCCTCAGCCTCCCAAAGTGCTGGGATTACAGGTGTGAGCCATCATGCCTGGCCCAGATACCTTCCATTTTAACAGAGGGAAGGAAGAGATTAATTTGTGTTCAAGTACATCAAGATGTCTGGTAGTCTGGGTTTGGTGGCTCAAACCTGTAATCCTAAGATCTTTGGGAGGCCTAGGTGTTCGAAACCAGCCTGGGCAATATAGTGAATATAGTGAGACCCTGTTTCTACAAAAAAAAATTTTAAAAATTAGCCAGGCATGGAAGTGCCCACCTGTTGTCCCAGCTAGTCAAGGGTTAAGGGAGGAGGATCGTTTGAGGTCAGGAGTTGGATGCTACAGTGAGCTATGATCAAACCGCTGCACTCCAGCCTGGGTGACAGAGCAAGACCCTGTCTTTATAAAAAATAAGAATAATTTTAAAAAAATAATAATAAAAGGCTGAGCATGGTGGCTCACACCTATAATCCCAGCACTTTGGGAGGCCAAGGTGGGCAGATCACCTGAGATCAGGAGTTCAAGACCAGCCTGGCCAACATGGTGAAACCCTGTCTCTACTAAAAGTACAAAACAACAACAAAAAAATTAGCTAGGTGTGGTGGCAGGTACCTGCAGTCCCAGCTATTCGGGAGGCTAAGGCAGGGGAATCGCTTGAACCTGGGAGCTGGAGGTTGTGGTGAGCCGAGATCGTGCCACTGCACTCCAGCCTGGCAACAAGAGCGAAACTCCATCTCAATAAATAAATAAATAAATAATAAAGGTCTGGTTGCAGGAAGCAGAGGGCATTTCCATCTGGTGACCTTGGCTTTCTGTGTGAAATTAGTAGGGATGGAGTTGGAGCTTAGAGGGGCAGGAAGGTTTGAAGCAGTCTCTGTGGAGAGAACCATGGGGGGCAAAGAAGGGCCACTGAGCAGTGTTCAAGGCTCAGTGGGACGTGGAGGCCATTCTATCTTGTGGTTTTGCTAATGGTATATTTTCTCTTACTAAAGCTTCTCATTTTTCCATAGTCAATTTTTTTTTTTTTTTTTTT
>NW_016112784.1:0-1219 GCF_001604975.1 Cebus imitator | reverse complement strand
TTTAGCTGCATCTCAATTTTGAGGATGTAATATTTTTATGAACTATCAGTTTAAAATACTTTGATTCCCACTGTGATTTTTTTCTTAAATCCGTGAGTTATTTACAAGTATATATATAGTTTTTGAACATGCATATATTTCCTACTTAATTTTTAAAATTCTTTTTTTTGGCTTCATTGCGTCACTGTCTGAGAATGTACTCTGAATGATTTACATCACTTGAAATTTGTTGGAACTTGCTATATCGCCTAGCATTTCATAAACATTCCATGTATACTTGAAAAGAATCTGGGATCTGCAGTTGTGAATGCACTATTCTATATATGTCCATTTGGTTAAAGTTTGCTTACCCAGTTGCTCAGATCTACCGCTTACTAATTTTGTATATGCTTCTTTTAACAGTTACTGATAGACATAACTTCCACTGTAATTGTAGATTTGTCTCCTTGCAATTCGGATCTTTTTTTGCTTTATATATTTTGAGGCTATGTGTATCAGTGACACACAAACTTAGAACTGTTATATCTTCTTGGTGAATTGAGAATATTAACATTATCCAGTGCCTTTCTTTATTTCTAGTAATGCTGTTTGCCCTAAAGCCTACTTTATTTTGGTCAGTCTTCGAATGGTTTGTCTTTGAATTTTTTTTTTTTGGAGTCTCACTCTGTTGCCCTGGCTGGGGTGCAGTGGCACGGTCTTGGCTCACTGCAACCTCCACCTCCCAGGTTCAAGGGATTCTCCTGCCTCAGCCTCCTGAGTAGCTGGGATTACAGGTGCACACCACCACGCCTGGCTAATTTTTTGGTTTTTTTTTTTTGTATTTTTAGTAGAGATGGGGTTTCACCATGTTGGCCAGGCTGGTTTTGAACACCTAATGCCAGGTGATCTGCCTACCTTGGCCTCCCAAAGGTTTGGGATTACAGGATTGAGCTATCACGCTCAGTCTCAACTTTTTAAATTTTGCAAATTGTGGTAAAATATGTATAATAAAAAATTTCCTGCTGGGTGCAGTGGCTCATGCTTTGGGAGGCCGAGGTGGTTGGATCACGATGTCAGGAGATCGAGGCCATCCTGCTTAACATGGTGAAACCCCAACTCTGCTAAAAATACAAAACTTTAGCTGGGCTTGGTGGCATGTGCCTGTAATCCTAGCTACTCATTAGGCTGAGTCAGGAGAATCACTTGGACCTGGGAGGTGGAGGTTGCAATGAGCTGAGAT
>NW_016112783.1:0-1220 GCF_001604975.1 Cebus imitator | reverse complement strand
CTGTTCATTCTTTCCTTCCTCTCCATCTCTGTGGCTCCAGCCAGGGCCTCATCCTCTACCCCCGGATCCTTGGCCCGGCTCCTCCCTGGCCTCGAGCCGCCTCACTCCAGTCCACTCAGAGGGGCCCTTCACGCCCCAGAGCTGAGCCTGCCCCTTGGTTGTCACAGCCCGGTGTGGGAGGAAGGAGGCCCCCCGGCCCATCGCCACGGCCTCTGTAACAGCTTGGCATCCCCTCCTCCGGGCTTCCCTCCTGGACGTTCCAGGGGCCCACCCTGTCACTTTGGCGGCTCACCCCCACCCCCACACCTGCCTCCCTAGAAACAAGGCTCTTTGCATAGGGTGTCAGCAGAGGACCTGCCGGTAGGGGGCGCTGGCTCGCTCGTTCCTGCATTAAATACTGAGGCTTGGAGGGGCCGGCACGGTGGCAGGCCCTGGGGATGCAGCCGTCAACACCCCGGCAAAGCCCTCAGGAGCTCCCCTCCTAGCAGGAAGCCAGGCAATGAATGCAGTAACAAATCACCGAGCATCAGGTGCTGGGTGGCTGTGACAGGAGCTGTGAAGAGGTGCAAGGACTAGGGATGGCAGGGGAAGCTCAAAGAAGACGTCCTGGGGGTGTCTTGGGGACGCAGCGCCTCCCTGACCCCAGGAAGAGCACCCCTGGCCGGCAGACGGCACAGCAGGGGCAAAGTCCCCTTGGGGGTAAGGGGCTAGGTGTTGGTGGGAGGAGCCTGGGTGGGAGGTGCCTGGTGGGTGGGTGGAGCCTGGGTGGGAGGTGCCTGGTGGGTGGGTGGAGCCAGAGTGGGAGGTGCCTCGTGGGTGGGAGGAGCCTGGGGGAGGCCGGAGTGGCCGCAAAGGAAGAAACAACCCCCAGCTTCCAAACAAGTCACCACCTCTCTTCCCCCAACGGCACCTCACCCCCACCCCAACTCCACCCCCACTTCACCGGCCCGTTGGTCCTGCAGCCTGAAAAGACTCATGAGCTGAGCCAAGCCCCCAGCCCTGCTTCCTCATCAGCAGCTCCTAGGGGACCTGGACTGCCCTTTCCCTAAGGTTCTTCTACCTCAAAATTTAGGGGCCTGACAATTCTTGGGGCTGTAGGGCTACTTTTATTTTCTTTCTTTCTTTCTTTCTTTTTTTGAGACGGAGTTTCGCTCTTGTTACCCAGGCTGGAGTGCAATGGCGCGATCTCGGCTCACCGCAACCTCCGCCTCCTGGGTTCA
>NW_016112782.1:0-1220 GCF_001604975.1 Cebus imitator | reverse complement strand
CGTGCCTGTAATCCCAGCTACTCAGGAGGCTGAGGCAGGAGAATCGCCTGAACCCAGGAGGCAGAGGTTGCGGTGAGCCGAGATCGTGCCATTGCACTCCAGCCTGGGTAATAAGAGCGAAACTCCGTCTCAAAAAAAAAAAAGAAAAGAAAGTTACTGAAGTTGAAGACAAATCAATAGAAATTAACCATCCAAACAACTGTAGTTCAGTTGCAATGAACAATAGTCTAACCAAAAGTCTCTAGCCTAAAAGGAAATGCTGGAGAACAAGATGTCCACAGGAGGCTTCAGAAAGCCCTAACAACACACTTCTGACACAGAGGTCACACATATGCACAGGCTGTGCGCACACTCAGGCAACACCTGAGAAGGCCTAACGGCTGGCTAGCCTCGAGGTTCTGTGAGGCCAGAAGTAAAGGCACAAGCAAAGCTGTCGTCTGCTTAGCTGTGTCGAACACATGGGCCAACTCCCACACAGAGGGCCCAAAGACAGAGAGACTTATTGTTGGGGACATCTAGTAAAATCACTGTTCTAATCATCAGCTGGCCAATAAGTTCATTGAGCAGAAGCTTCAATGGTCACACATGATAAGGAACACAGACTTTACAGAATTTGTTCAGAAAAGTCACTAAACATACACGAACACAAGCAAAAAAAATTAACAGCATCTGTGATAGGCCGTGACATATACATCCAATGGAACATTATTCAGCCATAAAAAGTCCTGAAGCACTGGGACACGTTATGTACAACTTGCATGAATCTTGAAACGACTGCAAAAGTAACAAATCCAGATACACGGGACACATATTGCATGATTTCCATTACATGAAGTATCCAGAAAAATGAATCTACAGAGACAAAGAACAAAATGCAGGTGGCCAGATGATGCCGGGGAGGAAAGGATGGAAAGTGATAACCCAATGACTATGGGGTGTTCTGGCGAAAAATTTCTGATGAAAAATTTTGAAACTAGACGGTGGTGGCCACACAACACTGAGAATGTGTTAAATGCCGCTGAGGTGTACACTTCAAAATGACTGACTGTACATTACACAAATTTCAGCCAAATTATAAAAATAATTCTTAATTAATAAACCATTATGAGCTATCTATAAGAGATACACTTTAGAGCCAAAGAGGCAAACAGGTGGAAAGCTCAAAGATGCTCCATACCCACAGCAGCCAAAGGAGAGCGGGAACAGCTCCCAAACGCCAG
>NW_016112781.1:0-1220 GCF_001604975.1 Cebus imitator | reverse complement strand
TTGGAGACAGAGTCTTGCTCTGTCGCCAGGCTGGAATGCAGTGGCATGATCTCGGCTCACTACAACCTCCGACTCCCTGGTTCAAGTGATTCTCCTGCCTCAGCCTCCCTTGTAGCTAGGATTACAGGCACGTGCCATCACACCCAGCTAATGTTTATATTTTTAGTAGAGATGGGGTTTCGCCGTGTTGGCTAGGATAGCTTATCTTCTGACCTTGTGATCCACCCACCTTAGCCTCCCAAAGCACTGGGATGACATACCATGCCCAGCCTTAACTGCTGTATTTCTGGTAGATTTATTTACTTTTTTTGGACGAATTTCAGACAAACACAAAATTTGGGAAAATAGTATAAATATAACTTACATGTTCATTTCTTGCATTTAAGTGTCATATAGTTGTCAAGATTTTATAATATTGGTTTCATCTTCTATTTTATTTTCCTTTTTGGAAATATTTTAAAGCAATTTCTAGACATTATGTCATTTTAACCCTGCTTGCCTGAATTCACATCTTTTAAACTAAGAGCACCTTCTTAGATATCAACAAACCCATCAATTGGAATATCTAAGTGTGGGGAACTGTGATTATATATTTTGCTTCCATTTAGGGTTCACTGATTAAAAGGAGGTAATGAAAAAGAAATAATTTTTGTTATATGGAATCCAATACAACAGTACAGAACTTCATTCTATTATTTTATATGTGGACTATTTCCATACTGAAATTGAACTTGTAGTTCTTCCAGGTCTTGATTCAGATGTTTATGCCAAGTGATTTTTTAGGCTATTGTGAATATAGCATATTCCAATTACATGTATATTGTGGCTGCAGTGAGTTGGAAAATAATAATTTTTTGATATTGCTAATTCATAATAGCTCTGTAGCAATTGCCCTCTTCTCTCGATTATGTGATAAGCACAGGGAATACATAGAAGTCAGCTGAGAAGAAACATTAATAGAGGAATATTTCCCATCAGCTGCAGCTCTCATATTGACACATAAATAAAAATTTGTAGGCCGGGCGCGGTGGCTCACGCCTGTAATCCCAGCACTTTGGGAGGCCGAGGCGGGTGGATCCCGAGGTCAAGAGATCGAGACCATCCTGGTCAAAATGGTGAAACCCCGTCTCTACTAAAAAATACAAAAAAATTAGCTGGGCATGGTGGCGCGTGCCTGTAATCCCAGCTACTCAGGAGGCTGAGGCAGGAGAATTGCCTGA
>NW_016112780.1:0-1220 GCF_001604975.1 Cebus imitator | reverse complement strand
CCATTGTACTCCAGCCTGGGCAGCAAGATTGAAACTCTGTCTCAAAAAAAAAAGAAAAAAAATTAGCCAGTCATGGTGGTGTGCACCTGTAGCCCTAGCTACTTGGGAGGCTGAGGCAGGAGAATAGCTTGAAACAGGGAGGCAGAGGTTGCAGTGAGCCAAGATCGTGCTGCTGCACTCCAGCCTGGCGACAAAGTGAGACTCTGTCTCAAAAAAAAAAAAAAAAAAAAAAAAAAAAAAAAAAAAAAAAACAAACGGAGAAAGACCAAGGCACATTAGGAAGACAGCTGGAAAACATACAAACTACGGAATTATTTTTAATACCAAAGGACAGGTTTTCATAGTTAAAACTGAACACAATGTATGTATGTCAGTGAAATAAATGTACTTGAGGAGAAGCAGACAGCATTCCCAGATTCCCTCCCTACTTATTCATTCAACAGATGTCTACTGAATATCTACTATGCACCACACACTGGATACCATGGTTAAAAAAAAAAAAAAAAAAAACTCAGGAAAGATCTTTGCTTTGGATTTTCAATTCTAGTAGAGAAGACAAAGCTAAAATAATAGTCAAATGAATAAGATAATTACATGTTGTGGTAAGTGTTTAGAAGGAAACAAAGAAGAAGCTATAATGGAAAATAACAGGAGACCCCCTTTTTTTTTTTTGGAGACAGATTCTTGCTCTGTAGACAGGCTTGGCTCACTGCAACCTTCAGCCTCTGCCTCCCAGTTTCAAGCCATTCCCCTGCCTCAACCTCCCAAGTAGCTGGGATTACAGGCGTGCACCACCACAACCAGCTAATTTTCATATTTTTAGTAGAGACGGGGTTTCACCATGTTGCCAGAATGGCCTCGATCTCTTGACCTCATGAACCGCCTGTCTCAGACTCCCAAAGTGCTGAGATTACAGGTATGAGCCACCGCGCCCAGCCAACAGGGGACCTTCTTAGATGCGGTAGTCAGTGAGGATTACTCTTGAGAAGACAGCTGTGAAATGAGACCTGTAGGAGGAGCTGGAGCAGCCAGGCTTGAGTCTTGTACTTTTCCCATCTTACCCACTCCTGTGGCCATCTATACAGAAAAAACTGTTATGCAGGGAATATGTTCATGTAGTGATTACATTTTATGATAGTTAATCAAAACAAAATGTACTATTTCCCGGTTTTCATGGAATCATGTTTTCTAAGTTCAATTAAGCATTTTTTTTTTCTTTT
>NW_016112779.1:0-1220 GCF_001604975.1 Cebus imitator | reverse complement strand
TTGGGATGAAGTCTCACTCTGCTGCCTGAGCTCTATTGCCCAAGTGCAGCGACATGACCTCGCCTCACAGCAACCTCCACCTCCCAGGTTCAAGTGATTCTCTTGCCTCAGCTTCCCAAATAGCTGGTACTACAGGCATGTGCCACCATGCCTGGCTAATTTTTGTATTTTTAGTAGAGACGGGGTTTCACTATGTTGGCCAGGCTGGCCTTGAACTCCTGAACTCATGATCCGTCTGCCTCAGCCTCTCAAACTGCTGAGATTGCAGGCAAGCCCAGCCGGGGGTGCACATTTTTACAGCATTATTTTTATTTATTTATTTTTTTAAACAAATCCTCACTCTGTTGCCCAGGCTGGAGTGCAGTGGTGCAATCTCCACTCACTGTAACCTCTGCCTCCCAGGTTCAAGCTGTTCTGCCTCAGCCTTCCAAGAAGCTGGGATTACAGGTGCCAACCACCATGCCCAGCTAATTTTTGTATTTTCAGTAGAGACAGGGCTTTGCCATGTTGGCCAGGCTGGTCTCGAACTCCTGGCCTCAAGTGATCTGCCTGCTTTGGCCTCCCCAAGTGCTGGGATTACTGGCATTGCCACGGTACCCGGCAAGGCTTTATATTCTTATTGTTTATTTCTACTTCTACCGTAGTGTACCGAAGTGTCTGTTACTCCCAAATTTCCCACGTTTATATAAGAATTTTAAAAAATTCCTGTCACATTGACTGGAAGATAGGGGAATCTCATTGTTCAAATTTGCATTTCTTCACTTATTTATGAGGTTCACCATAAACATTCATATATTCGTTGGCAATTTGTACTCCTTTTACATTTTAACTATTCGTGTTATTTGCTCTTTCCTTTTATCTAATGGGATGTTTGCCTTGTCTTACTCACCTGTAATGTTATTTTTGTTTGCTTTTTAAAGAGATTTTTAATTAAGTAGACTTATCTCTAAAATTGCCCTTAATTTCTCTCTCCGTTTCTCCACCCAGTCCATCCTCTGGCAGAAACCAGCTGCTTTCAGAATGTTCAACTCACTCCCATGATTTGTTCAAAATTCCATTTCAAGTGGTCCCCTCTCTTCCTCTGGGTAGATACTCATGCCTTGGGAGACTTATTTCACCACAGCTGGTTGCCAGTGGTGGAAACAGGAGCAGTTGTGCCTGCTTTCTTGATCCATGTTGGGTGGTTAGAGCTTTTTAAAGTCATTAAAAACATTCATCCT
>NW_016112778.1:0-1221 GCF_001604975.1 Cebus imitator | reverse complement strand
CAGCTGGAGTGACTTTGCCTCCCAAAGGACATTTGGAAAAAAAAAAAAAAAAGAAAAGAAACTTAGCTGGATGCAGTGGCTCACACCTGTAATCCCAACACTTTGGGAGGCCGAGGTGGGCAGATCACTTGAGGTCACGAGTTCGAGACCAGCCTGGCCAACGTGGTGAAACCCCATTTCTACTAAAAATAAAAATTAGCTGGGTGTGGTGGCATACGTCTGTGATCCCAGCTACTCAGGAAGCTGACACAGGAGAATCGCTTGAACCTGCGAGGGGAGGTTGCAGTGAGCCAAGGTTGCATCACTGCACTCCAGCCTGGGCAACAGGGCTAGACTCTGTCTCCAAAAAAAAAAAAAAGAAACGAAACTTGCCCAAGGTAACTAAGATGTAGATTTGAATCCAGTGTAGCCGAAAACTCACTGTTGCACACGTTCTTATCACCTTCATAGCCATCACCCTAGTCTGCCAAGCCACTTTCATCTCTTTCCCAGATTGCCCTGTTCACCCAATTAGCCTGATTCTCCATACCGTCCATTTTCTACCTAGTCGCTGAAATGTATCTTTTAGAACATAAGTCTACCCATTCATTTTTCTTCTCTAAACTCTCTGATGGCTTCCCAACACATCTGGGAGCAGAAATGCCTAACCATGGTTTAACTTACTCTGGCCCTATTCTCTCTTTTTACACCACTGTCACTTCCATTCCAGCCATTTGCCTGTGTGCTGTTCATCACATACGTCGAGTATGCTCACATCTCACAGCCTTTTGTACTTGTTCCCTCAGGTTGGAATGCTCTTCCTTCAGATTTTTTTTCTTTTTTTCTTTCTTTTTTTTTTTTCAGACAGAATCTTGCTATGTGTCTTAGGCTGGTCTAGAACTCCTAGCTGCCCTTAAGTGATATTCCTGCGTTGGCCTCCCAAAGTGCTAGGATTACAGGCATGAGACACTGCCTCCTCTGCTTCCTCACCTTCCTCAGATTTTTACTTAATTTTCTCTTAGATCTCAGCCTAAATTAACCCCTGTAGGGAAGCCCTTCTATTGAAAACAGAGCTCCATCATTTATCCCCTCTTCTTGTTTTTTCCTTCTTCTTAACATTTAGTACCTTGGCTGGGTACGGTGGCTCATGCCTGTAATCCCAGCACTTTGGGAGGCTGAGGCGGGTGGATCACGAGGTCGGGAGTTAAAGACCAGCCTGGCCAAGATGGGGAAACCCTGTCT
>NW_016112777.1:0-1221 GCF_001604975.1 Cebus imitator | reverse complement strand
TTTTGTATTTTTAGTAGAGACGGGGTTTCACCATGTTGACCAGGATGGTCTCGATCTCTTGACCTCGTGATCCACCCGCCTCGGCCTCCCATGGTGCTGGGATTACAGGCTTGAGCCACCGCGCCCGGCCCTTTTTTTTTGTTTTGTTTTGAGACAGAGTCGCTATGTCACCCAGGCTGGAATGCAATGGCACATTTGGCTCACCGCAACCTCCGCCTCCTGGGTTCAAGTGATTCTCCTGCCTTAGCCTCCCAAATAGCTGGGATTACAGGCACACAGCACCATGCACAGTTAATTTTTGTATTTTTAGTAGAGACAGGTTTCACCATGTTGGCCAGGCTGGTCTCGAACTCCTGACCTCGTGATCTGCCTGCCTCAGCCTCCCAAAGTGCTGGGATTACAGACATGAGCCACCGTATGCGGCTCTTTTTTTTCTTTTCCTTCATCCCTCACTCCCTCCCTTCCTTCCTTTCTTTCATCCTTCCCTCGCTCTTTCTTTTTAATTTTAATTTATTTTTGACACAGGGTCTTATTCTGTTGCCCAGGCTGGAGTACAGTGGCATGATCATAACTCACTGCAGCCTCGACCTGCCAGGCTCAACAATCCTCCATCAGCTTCCCGCGTACCTGAGACTATAGGCGCCAGCCATCATGCCCAGCTAATTTTTTGATTTGTTTGTAGAGATGAGGTCTCACTATATTGCCCAGGCTGGTCTCTAATTCCTGGCCTCAAGCAGTCCTCCCACCCTCGGCCTCTCAAAGTGCCGGGATTACGGGTGTGAGTCACCGTGCCCAGCTTACACAGGGTTTTCGAGCTCATAACCAGGAGGCTACCAAGTGACAAATGGGTGGGCGCTGGGGGAGTGGCGTCTCCAGCATGGATCCGCTGGACAAAGGGGTGATTCATGACCCTGGGCGGGACAGAGAGGGATGGAGCAAGACAGTCTGAGATTTCATCATGCTCCACAGAACAGCGCACAGTTTAAAACTGATGAATTGCTTATTTC
The DNA here is from genome assembly GCF_001604975.1 of Cebus imitator. Classification (NCBI taxonomy): domain Eukaryota; kingdom Metazoa; phylum Chordata; class Mammalia; order Primates; family Cebidae; genus Cebus; species Cebus imitator. The sequence goes on along the minus strand of NW_016112777.1, from coordinate 214 downwards.
TGGAATTTTCCATTTACTATGTTTGAACTGGGGCAACTTCAGAAAGACGAAGTTTGAATAAGAGGAGACTGCTGTGCTGTCATCTGACTCTCAGCTCTGCTGTCCCCTCCCTTGTCGTAACACGGGCCTCCTGTTGTCTCTACCTCAGGGAAAGCACACTCAGGGGGTGACTCTTGTGTGCAGATGAACAAGTACAATTTTTTTTTTTTTTTTT
>NW_016112776.1:0-1221 GCF_001604975.1 Cebus imitator | reverse complement strand
TGAAACCCCGTCTCTACTAAAACTACAAAAAATTAGCTGGGCATGGTGGCGCATGCCTGTAGTCCCAGCTACTCAGGAGGCTGAGGCAGGAGAATAGCCTGAACCCAGGAGGCGGAGGTTGCCGTGAGCCGAGATCGCGCCATTGCACTCCAGCCTGGGTAACAAGAGCGAAAGAAACTCCGTCTCAAAAAAAAAAAAAAAAAAGAAATAATACTTTTTATGACCACATGAATCTTAACAATTTTCCCAACAAAAAGAATATGCTTATGTGAAACACTATATAAACTACCCTCATCACTTTTTTCTTCCCAGTCATCATGGCGCTTGCACACTGAACAGTTGAGAAATTCAACAAAAGATGATATGAACAAACAATTTGGCTGTTAAGACAAATGGAATAATTGGATCAACCATCTGCAGTTGTTACTTGGGTTATTTTCATCAGCTCAATGACCTCTATTTGAAAATATGCCTAGAAAAGATCAACTGCAGGGAAAATCAGATGGGGCCTTAGTCACCATGATCTGGCAGGAAGGTCTGTTGCAAAGAATTCATCACCAACCTGTGCCTCTTCCTGTTGCTTCTTAAGTTGCTCCAACATTGCTTTAAATTCAGCCTCTTTTTGCTCTGCCTCCTCCAGTGTTGCCTGATTCTGTTCTTCATATGCCATGGCCACCACAGCCAAGATCAAGTTCACCAGATAGAAAGAACCCACAAAGATGACCAAGACGAAGAAGATCATGTATGTTTTCCCAGCTGCTCGTAAGGTCTGCAAAGACAAGGACCATTTTCTGAGTCACTTGTCCCAAATGATGAACCACGCTGAAAATAACTAATGGGCTGAGTTCCTCGTCGGGACACTATTTGAATTTTGACCAGGATAGTCATTCCTTGTGCAGTACTCCTTCCTGTTGTGGACACTTAGTACTCCCAAAGGTTGAACGGTTTTGCTTATCCTCAACTCACATTAAATGGCAGTAGTTATCTCCCAACCACACCAACAACAACAAAAAAATCCCCTTCCATTTCTAAATATTCCCTATATACTCCTTTCATAAAAAAAAGTTTGATTTTGGGCTAAGACAATTATAAAGAAAAGAATACAAAACTGCGGCTTATTAATCTACTAGTGCTCAAATAGCATTAACAAACAAATTGTGTCTCTGAAATCAGGTCCAAGTCGTAGGAAATCCCATCTTTTTTTTTTTTTTTTTTTTTTTT
>NW_016112775.1:0-1221 GCF_001604975.1 Cebus imitator | reverse complement strand
AAAAAAGAAAAAAAAAGATAAAAAAGAAAGAAAGAAAAAGAAATTCATCCCAGTTGTGATCTGTCTCAAAAGTTTGTTTCTTTTTATCTCTTGATTACTGGATAATGTTGAATAGTATGGATGTACCATAGTTTAACCATTCACCCACTGAAGAATAATTAGGTTGTTTACAGTTTTTGACTCTTACAAATACAGCTACTAGGGACATTCAATTTTTGTGTGAATGTAAGTTTTTATTTTGCTGGAATAAATGCCCAGAGGAACAATTGCTGGGTTACATAGTAGTTGCACATTTAGCTTTTTAAAAGAAACTACCAAACTATTTTTCAGAATGGCTGTATCATCTTACATTTCTATCAGCAGCATATAAATGAACCCGTTTCTCTGTGTCGTTGCCAGCATTTAAAAATTTTAGCCATTTTATAGGCATTGTAGTAGTATCTCACTGTGATTTTAATTTGCATTTTCTAATGACTAGTAATGTTGACAATATTTTCTTGTGCTTATTTGCTACTTGTTTGTTTTCTTTGGTGACATGTATCTTCCTGTCCTTTGTGTACTTCCTAGTTGAATTGTTTGTTTTTTCACTGTTGAATCTTGAGAGTACTTTTTGTATTCTAGACACTAGCCTTTTGTTGGATATATGGTTTACAAATCTCTTCTTTCATTCTGTAGCATATATATATATTTTGTTTTCTCTTAACTGTATCTTTCACAGAGCAAAAGTTTCTTATTTGAATAAAGTCCAGTTTATCAATTTTTCCTTTTTTGAATTGTGCTTTTGGTATCATGTCTAAAAACTTCTTGCCTAATCATTAAATATTGATGTTTTTATCTGTTTGTTTTCCCTAAAAGTTTAATAATTTTGAGTTTTACATTTATATTTGTGATTCTTAATTTTTCATAAAGTGTGAGGTTTAGGTGGGGTTTACTTTTTGCTATGGATGTCCAGTTGCTCCAGTCGTACTTGTTGAAAAGGTTACCCTTTCTCCATTGAATTACCTCTGCATCTGTGTAAAAAATCAACTGTGCATATGTATGTGGCTCCATTTCTTGGTTATCTAGTCTGTTCCATTAATCTATTTGTCTATTTCTCCAGAGTACCACACAGTTTTAATTACTGTAGTTCTATAATAAGCTTTCAAATCAGGTAGTTATTCTTCCAATTTTATTCTTTTTTCTTTTTTTCTTTTTCTTTTTTTTTTTTTTTTTTTTTTTTTT
>NW_016112774.1:0-1221 GCF_001604975.1 Cebus imitator | reverse complement strand
AAATGCATACTTTCACTTTTTCCTCCCTTGTAAAACACAAAGTTGTCTTGTTCATTATAGTCTAATTTTTTTAAAGGCACAGATTAAAAAAATACACTCAGTAAACCCCTGACATTCTAAACTGGAACAATCATTTGTCTCTCCAGAAGCTAGAAGGAAGAATATGAGATGGTAGGCCATTTGTGCTTTGAAATATGAGGGGAAATTGAGAAGTCCAGGACAAGATGACTAAGATATCTGATTTTTAAAACCAGGTTCCCAGGCAGGGCGCGGCTGCTCACGCCTGTAATCCCAGCAGTTTGGGAGGCCAATGCGGGTGGATCACCTGAGGTCAGTAGTTCGAGACCAGCCTGGCCAACATGGTGAAACCCGTCTCTACTAAAAATGCAAAAATTAACCAGGTGTGGTGACAGGTGCCTGTAGTCCCAGCTACTCAGGAGGCTGAGGCAGAAGAATCACTTGGACCCGGGCGGTGAAGGTTCCAATGAGCCAAGATCATGTCACTGCACTCCACCTGGGTCACAGAGTGAGACTCCGTCTCAAAAAGGTAAATAAAATAAAGTGACCTGCTGAAAAACAAAGATGACTTTGCACTCTTTGTCCCCCTCTCCTTTTTGTAAAAACCGCCAGTCAGTAAGCAGAGATTGCACTAATTACTGTGACAATTCTGCATCACGTTAAAGCAACTTCTGTGCCTGGGACAGGTTTCTCTGCGAGTTTGGAATTCTTGGCCAGAAAGTAGCTCTCGTCTGAGAGGAGGGTTCTCCTTCAAGCAGAGTAGGCAACACTAACAATGTGTCCCTCTCTTTTCAGTTGCTTTTATTCTCTTCTTTTCCAATCGCCTGATTCAGAGCTTAATGGAAACTTGTCCGAGCTTTTCTTCCCACAATTCCTGCAGAGCCCCTAGGCAATCCGCACACAGGGTAACCACAGGAATCTTATATTGTCAATTAAAATTGAATGGACACCTGATAACTAAGGATATGTTGCAGAAAAAAAAAAATACAGTCACAATCTTATGAATAAATTAATGAAACTGTGGTTAATCCAAATTCAATTTTCACTTGTCCAGTTCCGTTCTTAATCCTTGCCTTCATCATTACCCAAATAACACCAACCAACCTAGAGAGAATGCTGCAATTAAAACAGGAAAAATGCAGGTGCAAGTTCCTTAAGACTCTAGCAGAGAAACCAATATATAGGACAAAGTTAATTTGACTT
>NW_016112773.1:0-1221 GCF_001604975.1 Cebus imitator | reverse complement strand
TTCACAAAGTAGCTGCTAATGAGTAACACAATAAACATAGGCTTATATTTTCACATTATCTTTAGTTTTCATAAGCTTTTTGTCTAAGTAAGCTTATTCTTCGTATGATCAATTGTAGTTTATCTTAGTAGATTCCACTTCAGTTCATACAGAATTAGTATTTTCACAACTTATTTGAAAGTACTGTGTGCTCTAGTTGTTTCACAGAGACAAGTGATAGAGGCTAATTCTTTGGTCACTTCAAGCTCAACATTGACTCCTTCAAACACAGCAGCAGCAGTAACATCTGTCAGCTCATCAAGAGCCAAGGAAACCCCTAGAGTCCTATGGAAACCATTGGAGTCTGATGGAAACAGTGGAGTGAGTCCAATGGAAACCACTGGAGTCTGATGGAAACCACTGGAGTGAATCTGATGGAAACCACTTGAGTGAGTCCAGTGGAAACCACTGGAGTGAATCTGATGGAAACCAGTGGAGTCTGATGGAAATCACCGAGGTCTGCTGGAAACCCCTGGACTGGGTCAGATGGAAAGCAGTGGAGTCCTGGGGCTGTTGTGCTTCTCATACTGTCCTCAACTCCTCAAGCAACTGTTCTTGCCAAAAGTCTAATAGTCTCAAGCAAGTTTATCATCTCTTGACCCAGAGTTTTAGATGCTGTAATCAACATAATGTAATTTAACTTCCCATCAGTGAACAGTTTTCCTTGGTTGGCTAACAAGTGAGCCACTTTAGAACATACATTAGTGTAAGGGTCATTTTCATTTTTGTAAAGTAATTCTGCTATGATGAAATATTCCATTTCAGAATTTCTGTTTAAAATGTTTCTGACATTTTTGAAAGTTGAGTACTGTTACTCAGTAGTACTCAATAGTTGAGTCTGCTGTGATGAGTACTTGCTCTAGTAATGTTGACAAAATGTTCTTTTAGCACACTTATAGCATTACTGCCTAAGGAACACGATACTCATCGATTCAATAACAGAATGACTCACCCTCTGCTGGTCCTCAGGAGCATGACGCTGAAGGCCCACTTGCAGGACCTCAGTCATCTTTCGGTGGCCAGTCAGAAATGGCAGGAAGGATGCTCTGATATAGATACAGCACTATTATAAATGTGTCTGTCTATATGGTTTTCTGTATTTCTTATTGTTCTGTACCATAATTAGGTATTTGAAGATACCACCAGTCAACTTTAACATTTGCCTTTTTTTTTTTTTTTTTT
>NW_016112772.1:0-1221 GCF_001604975.1 Cebus imitator | reverse complement strand
AAAAAAAAAAAAAAAAAAAAAAAAGATGGGATTTCCTACGACTTGGACCTGATTTCAGAGACACAATTTGTTTGTTAATGCTATTTGAGCACTAGTAGATTAATAAGCCGCAGTTTTGTATTCTTTTCTTTATAATTGTCTTAGCCCAAAATCAAACTTTTTTTTATGAAAGGAGTATATAGGGAATATTTAGAAATGGAAGGGGATTTTTTTGTTGTTGTTGGTGTGGTTGGGAGATAACTACTGCCATTTAATGTGAGTTGAGGATAAGCAAAACCGTTCAACCTTTGGGAGTACTAAGTGTCCACAACAGGAAGGAGTACTGCACAAGGAATGACTATCCTGGTCAAAATTCAAATAGTGTCCCGACGAGGAACTCAGCCCATTAGTTATTTTCAGCGTGGTTCATCATTTGGGACAAGTGACTCAGAAAATGGTCCTTGTCTTTGCAGACCTTACGAGCAGCTGGGAAAACATACATGATCTTCTTCGTCTTGGTCATCTTTGTGGGTTCTTTCTATCTGGTGAACTTGATCTTGGCTGTGGTGGCCATGGCATATGAAGAACAGAATCAGGCAACACTGGAGGAGGCAGAGCAAAAAGAGGCTGAATTTAAAGCAATGTTGGAGCAACTTAAGAAGCAACAGGAAGAGGCACAGGTTGGTGATGAATTCTTTGCAACAGACCTTCCTGCCAGATCATGGTGACTAAGGCCCCATCTGATTTTCCCTGCAGTTGATCTTTTCTAGGCATATTTTCAAATAGAGGTCATTGAGCTGATGAAAATAACCCAAGTAACAACTGCAGATGGTTGATCCAATTATTCCATTTGTCTTAACAGCCAAATTGTTTGTTCATATCATCTTTTGTTGAATTTCTCAACTGTTCAGTGTGCAAGCGCCATGATGACTGGGAAGAAAAAAGTGATGAGGGTAGTTTATATAGTGTTTCACATAAGCATATTCTTTTTGTTGGGAAAATTGTTAAGATTCATGTGGTCATAAAAAGTATTATTTCTTTTTTTTTTTTTTTTTTGAGACGGAGTTTCTTTCGCTCTTGTTACCCAGGCTGGAGTGCAATGGCGCGATCTCGGCTCACCGCAACCTCCGCCTCCTGGGTTCAGGCTATTCTCCTGCCTCAGCCTCCTGAGTAGCTGGGACTACAGGCATGCGCCACCATGCCCAGCTAATTTTTTGTAGTTTTAGTAGAGACGGGGTTTCA
>NW_016112771.1:0-1221 GCF_001604975.1 Cebus imitator | reverse complement strand
TTTTTTGAGATGGAGTCCCGCTCTGTCGCCCAGGCTGGAGTGCAGCGGCACGATCTCGGCTCACCACAACCCCCGCCTCCCCGGTTCAAGCGATTCTCCTGCCTCAGCCTCCAGAGTAGCTGGGATGACAGGCATACGCCACCACGCCCAGGTAATTTTGTATTTTTAGTAGAGACGGGATTTCTCCATGTTGGTCAGGCTGGTCTCGAACTCCCGACCTCAGGTGATCCGCCCGCCTCGGCCTCCCCAACTGCTGGGATTACAGGCATCAGAAACTTCGCCCGGCCTCTGTTACTTTCTCTCTTTCTCCCTCTCTCTCTCCTCCTCCCTCTTTCTTTTTCCCTCTCCCTCTTTCCCTCTTCCCCCCATCCCTCTCTCCCTCCCTCCATCTCTCCCCCCACCCCCCGTTTGAAGGCTGCCTCCCACATCTGCCTTCCGCCAAGGCCTGGGCTCTGACCCGCCGTCTGAATGCCTGACCCCAACCGCACATCTGTGGGGTAATTGTCTCCTATGACCACAAGGTACTGAGGCAAATTATAGTTACGGGGTGGGGGCCTCCATGTGGGCGAACTGCGTCCGCTGGGCCGGGCTCTGCCGGCCTCAGGATGGGCAGGATGGCCGAGGCACCGCCCCACTGAGGCCAGGAAAGCTCACGCCCGGCCCTTTCCCTCACCCCTCCCCACACGCCAGTCAGTCCTTTGCCAGACCTCCATCTTCTGTGCCAGGATGAACATGCCTTTTGTGAAAATCAGCAGGAAACTCCAACATTTGCCAAACGCAGGCTAGCTGTTCATGCATACATTCATGCATTAGACAGAGCTGTTACTGAGCGCCTACTCTGAGCCAGGCACTGTTCCAGGCACAGGGGTCAAAGCAGTGAATGAGCCCAACACAAATCCCAGCCCTCCTGAAATCAACACCCCGCTGGGGGAGACGGGCAAGAAATAGGTACTGGTGGGCCGGGCGCGGTGGCTCACGCCTGTAATCCCAGCACTTTGGGAGGCTGAGGCGGGTGGATCCCCTGAGGTCAGGAGTTCCAGACCAGCCTGGCCATCATGGAGGACCCGTCGCTACTGAAAATACACAATGGGCCTGTAATCCCAGCTCTTCAGGAGGTTGCTGCAGGAGAATCACTTGAACCCAGGAGGCGGAGGTTGCGGTGAGCCGAGATTGCCCCGCTGCACTCCAGCCTGAGCAACAAGAGCAAAACTTGGTCTCAAA
>NW_016112770.1:0-1222 GCF_001604975.1 Cebus imitator | reverse complement strand
GACATTTCAAGGGCTAGGGGATTCTGTGATTCACCTCCTGGGTGGAGACAAGGGCGGGGGTCTCCGGACATTCCAAGGTCTAGGGGACTTTTGTCATTCTGTTTGTTACCTCAGTGGTTTACAGAAGTCAGGATATACATTTGTTTACACATCGTCTGGGTGGTGATAGAAGTCACAGATTTCAGCAGTTACTGATAAGAAAAGGTAGGCAGCTTTACATAGTTTTGAGGAACAAACTGGCAGTTCTATTCACAGAGGCCAAGGACAGTAGTTATTGTAAGGAGAATGGGGCAGCCATTTCAACTTATCTAAAAACAGTTTTGCATTTTATAAAATAGTTGTGCTCTGGTTCTGGCTCTAGGCCAGCACAATATCACACTGGTCTTATAGTTTTAGTTTTTGGGGTGTCTTTATCTGGCTTGAGAATTAAGGTGATGTTGATGTAATAAAATGTGTTATAAAGTATTCTTTTCAGCTCTTTTTTTTTTTTTTTAGTCTAAGTAGTAGAGAGGGGGTTTTACTATGTTGGCCAGGCTGGTCTCAAATTCCTGACCTCAAGTAAAAGCATGTTGGTTTTTTTTTTTTTTTTTTTTTTTTTTTTTTAGTCTAAGTTGTGTTGATATTAACGTTTCTTTGAAAGTTCAGTAGAATTCAACTGTAAAGCCATCTGGTCCTGAACTTTTACTTGTTGGGAAGTTTTTAATTATTGCTTCAATCATTTGGTTGTTATTGGTCTGTTAAGGCTTTTCTATTTCTTCCTAATTCAACCTTGGTAGCTGGTATTTTTCTAGGAATTTATTCAATCCTTTTAGTTTACTAAATGTGTTGCTATACAATTGTCATAATAGTCCCTTGTGACCCTTTTTGTTTGAGACATCTGTTGTAATATATCTAATTTTATTTCTGATTTTATATATCTGAGTTCTTTTTTGTTTTTTTTAAGTCCTAGGTAAGAGTTTGTGGATTTTATTTAAAAAAAAATAAATAAATAAAAACTAACTCAATTTTATTGATTTTATGATTTTTATATTCTCTTTTTGATTTACTTCTGTTTTGATCTTTGTTATGTTTTTTCTTCTAAGTTTGAGTTTAATTTGTTCTTTCTTTCTAGTCTCTTGAGGCATAATGTTGGACTATTAACTTGGAATTTTCTTTTCTTTTTTAATAGAGGTATTTATTGCCATAAACTTCCCTCTTAAAATTGCTTTTTCTTTTTTTTTTT
>NW_016112769.1:0-1222 GCF_001604975.1 Cebus imitator | reverse complement strand
ATGAGGGAAAATAGAGAACTAAAAAAAGATGTGAAACTACTATTTTAGGAAATAAGAGAACTTCAAATACCTTATAGATTAGTGAAGGTGAGACAATCTTACAGCCATGCAATCAAATGCTATTATTTTATAGTCAAAAATGCTATGACAAGGATTTATTTAAGTGGATTCAGCACTCTAGTAGCAGTACTACAGTAAAAATCTAGGTGTTATGACATCCATTCCAATGGCATTTCTGCTAAACTGCATTGCTTCTAGTAATTTCTTTGCTATTTGGTGTCCATGGTATCAGTGTTTTGGAAGGTGAGGTAAAGAATGCGATCTTTAAGGCCCAATAATGTAGAATGGGCTATAATTCAACTAAAGAAACTTGGAGTCAGCATATTTTAATTGTCTTTAACTGAAACACTTGCATTGCTGAAACTAAGTACCCTTGATATGAGGAATACCGAGAGCTGTAAACTAAGGGAGGCAGAAATGAAGTTATGTAGAATTTGAACTGAGGCTGCAGAACGCAAAATGCCTCCTAACACTGAAATTGCCTTTTGGACATATGCTTCAAAATTTTTGCCTCATCGCCCTGCATTTCCTACTCCTCACTTCCCCAAGGTGCTCTTTTTTTTCTTTACTACTTGCATGTGTCCTCATGTTTTTCTATCAGACACAGTCATGCATTGCTTAGCAATAGCGAGAGGTTCTGAGAAATGTGTTCTTAGATGATTTTGTCACTATGTGAACATCACAGAGTGGACTTACACAAACCTAGATGGTATAACCCACTATATACCTGAGCCATATGGTATGTCCTATTACTCCTAGGCTACAAAGCTGAACAGCCTGATCCTGTACTACATACTGTAGGCAACTGTAACCCAATTACAGGAAGTTGGGTATCTAAATATGGAAAAGGCACAGTACAGTAAAAATACGGTGTTATAATCTGATGGGAGCACTGATGTATATGTGGTCTGTTGTTGACATGTTAGGCTGAGCAAGAATATGTGTGTGTGTGTGTGTGTATATATATACATATATATATGTATATATGTGTGTATATATACATATTATACATATATATACCTCATATCAAGGTACATATATATATGTGTATATATGTGTGTATATATGTATATATGTATACAAAGCTGCTGTGAACATATTTGTACAAGTCTTTTGTGTTCATATGCACTCATTTCTGTTTTTCTTTGTTTTTTTTTTTTTT
>NW_016112768.1:0-1222 GCF_001604975.1 Cebus imitator | reverse complement strand
AAAAAAAAAAAAAAAAAGAAATAAAAAGGTAATTATAAAAATAATCTTTTTCTAACTGAATAACTGGAGTACCAGTATTGTAATATTGTTTTTTAAATCAAATATCTGAATATAAAAACATTAAACCATCACTTTAGCAAATCCACACTGATTCACAGACACACAAAATGTTCTGAAATGACAGCTTTTAAGCAGTGCATTCTCCAGGACACATAAAATAAAATTTTGCCAGGCACAGTGGCTCATGCCTGTAATACCAGCACTTTGGGAGTCCACAGTAGGTGGATCACAAGGTCAGGAGTTCGAGACCAGCTTGGTCAACATGGTAAAACCCTGTCTCTTTAAAAAAAATACAAAAAATTAGCTGGGCACTGTGGTGTACACCTGTAGTCCCAGATACTCAGGAGACTGGGCCAGGAGAATTGCCTGAACTCAGAAATTGGAGTGAGCTGAGATTGCGCCACTGCACTCCAGCCCAGGCGACAGAGTGAGACTCTGTCTCAAAATAAATAAATAAATAAAAATAGGCCAGGTGCAGTGGCTTACTACTGTAATCCCAGCACTTTGGGAGGCTGAGGCAGGCGAATCAAGGTCAAGAGATCAAGACCATCCTGACCAACATGGTGAAACCCCATCTCTACTAAAAATACTAAAATTAGCTGGGCATGGTGGCAGGCGCCTGTAGTCCCAGCTACTCGGGAGGCTGAGGCAGAAGAATCGCTTGAACCCAGGAGGCAAAGGTTGCAGTGAGCTGAGATCGCACCACTGCACTCCAGCCTGGCAACAGAGCGAGAGTCTGTCTCAAAAATAAAATAAAATAAAACAAAACAAAAAAATAAAGTTTTACCGCAGAGGTGAGGGCATGATTAAACAACAAGAAGCATATAGCCACCAAGTGTGGCAGAATTCTACAGGAAGCACTGTCATATTCTCACTGGTTTGTCCTTACTTCCCGGGCAGGTAACAATATACTGTAGTTACCCTAAACAACTGTTTACTAAGCCCCTATTATATCTTGGCTAAGTGAAGTATAAAATATGCAGCTTTTTTTTTTCTTGAGACAGGGCCTTACTCTGTCACCCAGCCTGATGTGCAGTGGCATGATCACTAGTCACTGTAGCCTCAACCTCCTGGGCTCAAGTGATCCTCCTACCTCAGCCTCCTGAGTAGCTGGGATCGCAGGCATGCACCACGATGCCTGGCTAATTTTTTTTATTTTTTT
>NW_016112767.1:0-1222 GCF_001604975.1 Cebus imitator | reverse complement strand
GCACCACCATGCCCAGCTAATTTTTTGTATTTTTAGTAGAGACGGGGTTTCACCGTGTTGACCAGGATGGTCTCGATCTCTTGACCTCGTGATCCACCCGCCTCGGCCTCCCAAAGTGCTGGGATTACAGGCTTGAGCCACCGCACCCGGCCTCAAAAATATATATTTTTTTAATAATATAGTTTGTTAGTATTATACTTGCCTTTGTATGTGTCTAATATGTGAAACTTTAGGTTTTAGAGTTAATTCCAAAAGATCATTAATAAGCCTGGACAATATAGCAAGACCCCAGCTCTGCAAAATGTTAAAAAATTTAGCTGGCACCTGTAGTCCTAGATACCTAGTAGGCTAAGGCAGGAAGTTTGCCTGAGCCCAGGAGTTTGAGGCTGTAGTAAGCTGTGTTCACACCACTGCACTCCAGCATGGGTGACAGTCTTAGGAAAAAAAAAATTGGTAGTAGATAGTACAGATGAAGTATAAAACCATCTATATTCTAAAAGATGGCCAGGCACGGTGGCTTACACTTGCAATCCTAACACTTTGAGGCCGAGGCAGACAGATCACGAGGTCAGGAGATAAAGACCATACTAGCCAACATGGTGAAACTACGTCCCTACTAAAAATACAAGAGCAATACTCCATCTCCTAAATAAATAAATAAGAACAAAATTTTCCCAAAATTTAGTCAGATGTCTTTTGTTTTTTATTATTTTATTTTATTTTTTGAGACAGAGTCACTGTGTCACCAGGCTGGAGTGCAGTGGTACGATCTGAACTCACTGCAACCTCCATCTCCTGGGTTCAAGCAATTCTCCTTCCTCAGCTTCCCCAGTTGCTGGGACTGCAGGAGTGCACTGCCACACCCGGCTAATTTTTGCATTATTAGTAGAGAGAAGGTTTCACCATATTGGCCAGGTTGATCTCAAACTCCTGACCTCAGGTGATCCACCCACCTTGGCCTTTCAAAGTACTGGGATTACAGGCGTGAGTTACTGTGCCCCGACTTTTCTTTATTAGTTACCATTCTATTATCCAATTCTCTAAATATGTTTCTAAAATATTTCTCAGAAAACGTTTTTATTGGAGATGGTTTCTTTTTTATTTTATTTTTTTTATTTTCGAGGAAGACAGAGGAATGAAGATGGTTTCTAAATTTGTTTTGCAAATAGAAATTTTGCCTCTGTGTGTGTGTGTGTGTGTGTGTGTGTGTGTGTGTGTGTGT
>NW_016112766.1:0-1222 GCF_001604975.1 Cebus imitator | reverse complement strand
AAAAAAGCATTCTACCAGCAATACAGTAATTACAAAATTTAGGATTGTCAGAATGTCCAAATGAGAAGATATCAGCCCAAGAATTCTGGCGCCATGAAAAAACTGAATGCAGTGACACCACCAAAGACTCACATTAGCTCTCCAGCAGTGATCCCTAAACTAAAATGAAAACTCAGAAATGACATATAAAGAATTCAAACCATGAATTGCAAGAAAGCTCAATAAGATCCAAGTCAAGGTTGAAAATCAACACACAGAAACTTCTAAAATAATCCAGAAAGTGAAGAAAGATACAAACATCTTAAAAACAAATCAATCAGTGCTTTTGGAATGGAAAAATTCACTTAAGTAATTTCAATGTAAAATTGAAAACATTTTTAATAGATTGAGCTAAGCAGAAGAAAAAATTTTAGAGCATAAAGACTGGTCTTTTGAGCTAATCCAGTCAGACAAAACTAAAGAAAAAAAGAAATCTAAAAAATGACCAAAGTCCTTGAGAGATATGAATCTATATACAATAGACAAACATATGAATTATTAGCATTCTTGAATAAAAAGGAGAAAAAGTAAACAATCTGGAAAACATATTTGAGAGGGAATAATTGAAGAAAACTTCCCTAATTTTGCTAGAGTGTTAGATATCTAGATGCATAAAAATCCAGAGAATACATTTGAAATACTATACAAAATGAACGTCACCAAGGCAGAGTCTCCAAATTGTCCACAGTCAATGCTAAAGAAAAAATATCAAAGGCAACTGGAGAAAAAGGTCAGATCACATACAAAGAGAAACCTATTAGGCTAATAGTGAACTTCTCAGCAGACAACTTAAAAGATTGGGAGGCTATTTTCAGAATTCTTAAAGAAAAAACTCCAACCAACAAGTTTATAATCTGCTAGAGTAAGCTTCAAAAGTGAAGGAGAAATAAAAGTTCTTGCAGGCTAACAACAAAGTGCTAAGGGAATTTGTTGCTACAACACTAGCCTTACAAAAGATCATTAAAGGATTTCTAAGCATGAAAACAAAAGAATTATACCTGCTAACCCAAAACACACTTAAGTGCATAGCCTGAAGATCCTATAAAGCAAACACACAATAGAAACTACAAAGCAACTGGCTAACAACTTCATGATAGGGTCAAAACTTCACATATTGATTTTTTTTTTTTTTTTTTTTTTTTTTTTTTTTTTTTTTTTTTTTTTTTTTTTTTTTTTTTTTTTT
>NW_016112765.1:0-1222 GCF_001604975.1 Cebus imitator | reverse complement strand
ATCACTTGAACGTGGGAGATGGACTGCGCCATTGCACTCCAGCCTGGGCAACAAGAGCGAAACCGTCTCCCAAAAAAAAAAAAAAAAAAAAAAAACAAAAAAAAAAAAAAAAAAAAAAAAAAAAAAAAACAAAAAAAAAAAAAAAAAAAAAAAAAAAAAAAAAAAAAAAACAAAAAAAAAAAAAAAAAAAAAAAAAAAAAAAAAAAAAAAAAAAGGCCAGGTGCCCTGCTGCATTTCTTGTAATCTCAGCTATTCCAGAGGCTGAGGCAGGAGAACTGCTTGAACCCAGGAGGCAGAAGGTTACAGTAAGCTGAAATTGTGCCACTGCACTCCAGCCGGGGTGACAGAGAGAGACTTCATCTCCAAAAAAAAAATCTCAGCTCAAATGATTTCTTCTTGAGACAGCTTTCCCTGATTAACTGCAGGGCTTTCACCTTCATTTTAGTTAGTTCCTTCACAGCATATAAGAACCATTAATTATCCATCCTATTATTTATTCACTAATTATTCTCCAACCCTCGAAAATGTAAGCTCCATCAGGGCAGAAACCTTGTGTGCCTTGCTCACTTCTCCATACCTGGTATGCAGACAGTGAGTGTGCACTGAGTTAACAAATGAATACCCCTGAATGCAGTATCTTATGTAAGTAAATTGCTTTAGGTAACTAAAGTGTGTCTTTTAAGTATCAACTTTTATTTTAACCATTTTGGATTACTATCTTTCCCAAACATAATTCTGAAAATAATTTAAACTTTTGCTAGTGACTGAGAAATGCCCTCATGGCCATCTACTACTGAAGTATTCAGTCAGGGGCTGGAATTAAGATTGTAATTGACTCCGACATTCATAACTCCCCAAATGAAGTCTAACGGAAGCAATGTATAGCAATCCTCTGGCATTGTCTTTTTTTTTTTTTTTTTTGGAGACAAAAGTCTTGCTCCATTACCCAGGCTGGAGTGCAGTGGCACAATCTTGACTCACTACAATCTCCACCTCCTGGGTTCAAGCACTTCTCATGCCTCAGCCTCTCAAGTAGCTGGGACTACAGGTGTGCATAACCACACCTGGCTAATTTTTTTTTGTATTTTTAGTAGAGACGGGGTTTCACCATGTTGGCCAGGCTGGTCTCAAACTCCTGACGTTGTGATCCACCTGCCTTGGTCTCCCAAAGTGCTGGGATTACAGGTGTGAGTCACCACGCCCGGCCTGAAACTGCTGTATT
>NW_016112764.1:0-1222 GCF_001604975.1 Cebus imitator | reverse complement strand
GTGAATACAAAATTAGCTGGGTGTGGTGGCATGTGCTTGTAATCCCAGCTCACTTGAACGGGGGAGGAGGAGGTTGCGGTGAGCCGAGATCACACCATTGTGCTCCAGCCTGGGCAACAAGATGAAAACAAAAAAAAAAAGAAAGAAAAGAAAACCTAATAATCTAGAATAATAATTGTTTGATTGGGTTTGGATTTAGGCTGGTTTCTTTTTCTTTTACTTTTTCTTTTTTGAGACAAAGTATTGCTCTGTAGCAGGCTGGAGTGCAGTGGTGTGATCTCGACTCACCGCAACCTCTGCCTCCTGGGTTCAAGCAATTCTCTTGCCTCAGCCTCCCGAGTAGCTGGGATTACAGGCATCCGTTACCACGCCCAGCTAATTTATTTTATTTTATTTTTTTATTTTTAGTAGAGATGGGGTTTTGCCATGTTGGCCAGCCTGGTCTTGAACTCCTGACCTCAGGCGATCTACTCGTGGGATCCCAAAGTGCTGGATTACAGACTTGAGCCACCTCGCCTAGCTGGTTGACTTTTCTCCCCCCGCCCCAAGACAAAAATCTCACTCTGTTGCCCAGGCTGGAGTGCAGTGGTATGATATTGGCTCACTGCAACCTCCACTTTCTGGGCTCAAGGGATTCTCCTGCCTCAGCCTCCCGAGTAGCTGGGATTATAGGCGTGCACCCCCATACCTTTGTATTTTTAGTAAAGATGGGTTTTCACCATGTTGGCCAGGCTGGTCTTGAACTCCTGACCTCATGATCCACCCACCTCAGCCTCCCAAAGTGCTGGGATTACAGGCATGAGCCACCACGCCTGGCCGGTCGACTTCTATTAAGAGTGTAATGCTAAGTGGAAATAAGGAGGTAAGTGGAGTAAGTAACATTTTCTAGCTCTGGTTTCCTATCTTTTCTACTTGATTTCTTCAGTGGGGCAGCAGTTACGAATGGTGGAGCGTGAGGAGTATGGAAGAATGTCACCTTGACGAGATGACATGATTCAGAAAGCCAGAACCAAGTTCATGGTTTGCTTTGGTGATCTCCTGGAGCTCTTCTATTTTTTGAGACAGAGTCTCACCCTATTGCCTAGGCTAGAGTGCAGTGTCAAGATTTGGCTCACCGCAACCTCCGCCTCCCAGGTTCAAGCATTCTCCCGCTTAGTCTACTAAGTAGCTAAGTATAGGCATATGCCACCGTGCTAGGCTAATTTTTGTATTTTTAGTAGAG
>NW_016112763.1:0-1222 GCF_001604975.1 Cebus imitator | reverse complement strand
AATACAGCAGTTTCAGGCCGGGCGTGGTGACTCACACCTGTAATCCCAGCACTTTGGGAGACCAAGGCAGGTGGATCACAACGTCAGGAGTTTGAGACCAGCCTGGCCAACATGGTGAAACCCCGTCTCTACTAAAAATACAAAAAAAAATTAGCCAGGTGTGGTTATGCACACCTGTAGTCCCAGCTACTTGAGAGGCTGAGGCATGAGAAGTGCTTGAACCCAGGAGGTGGAGATTGTAGTGAGTCAAGATTGTGCCACTGCACTCCAGCCTGGGTAATGGAGCAAGACTTTTGTCTAAAAAAAAAAAAAAAAAAAAGACAATGCCAGAGGATTGCTATACATTGCTTCCGTTAGACTTCATTTGGGGAGTTATGAATGTCGGAGTCAATTACAATCTTAATTCCAGCCCCTGACTGAATACTTCAGTAGTAGATGGCCATGAGGGCATTTCTCAGTCACTAGCAAAAGTTTAAATTATTTTCAGAATTATGTTTGGGAAAGATAGTAATCCAAAATGGTTAAAATAAAAGTTGATACTTAAAAGACACACTTTAGTTACCTAAAGCAATTTACTTACATAAGATACTGCATTCAGGGGTATTCATTTGTTAACTCAGTGCACACTCACTGTCTGCATACCAGGTATGGAGAAGTGAGCAAGGCACACAAGGTTTCTGCCCTGATGGAGCTTACATTTTCGAGGGTTGGAGAATAATTAGTGAATAAATAATAGGATGGATAATTAATGGTTCTTATATGCTGTGAAGGAACTAACTAAAATGAAGGTGAAAGCCCTGCAGTTAATCAGGGAAAGCTGTCTCAAGAAGAAATCATTTGAGCTGAGATTTTTTTTTTGGAGATGAAGTCTCTCTCTGTCACCCCGGCTGGAGTGCAGTGGCACAATTTCAGCTTACTGTAACCTTCTGCCTCCTGGGTTCAAGCAGTTCTCCTGCCTCAGCCTCTGGAATAGCTGAGATTACAAGAAATGCAGCAGGGCACCTGGCCTTTTTTTTTTTTTTTTTTTTTTTTTTTTTTTTTTTTTTTTTTTGTTTTTTTTTTTTTTTTTTTTTTTTTTTTTTTTTTTTTTTTGTTTTTTTTTTTTTTTTTTTTTTTTTTTTTTTTTGTTTTTTTTTTTTTTTTTTTTTTTTGGGAGACGGTTTCGCTCTTGTTGCCCAGGCTGGAGTGCAATGGCGCAGTCCATCTCCCACGTTCAAGTGAT
>NW_016112762.1:0-1223 GCF_001604975.1 Cebus imitator | reverse complement strand
AAAAAAAAAAAAAAACCAGCAATTGAAAATGCTCTGCGTTGAGAGTTTCATAGCAAGCACAGCTGAACCCAGGAGGGTCCAGCTCTGTGGGGGAAGGGGTGTCCACCATTACCGAGACACTCCACCACTATGGAGGTAGTCTGCCATTGCTGAGGCAGCATGCCGTTGCCGAGGCAACCTGCCATTACAGAGAGAATCTGCCATTACAGAGGTGGGCCACCATTGCCGAGGCAGTTTTAACTACACCCATATAAACAGGACTGCAGGGAAGATCACACAGCAGCTGGGCAGCTCAGCAAAGCCTCTGCAGGCAGGTAGTGACTAGGCTGCCTCCTTGCTGGGCACAGCAGCCCTGAAAAAAAAGGCAGCAGCACAACAGAAACTCATAAAGCCATAATTCCCTGGGACAGAGCACCTGGGAAAAAAAAAGGGGGGGTGGTTTATGAGTTCTGCTGCAGCAGACCTAAACGTACCTGCCCAGCAACTCTGAATGAACAATGGAGCTCACAGCTCAGCACTTGAGCTCCAATAAAGGACAGACTGTCTCCTCAAGCAGCTCCCTGACACCCGTATGTCCAAAGAGTCACCTCATAAAGGAGAGAACAAATTGACATTTGGCGGGCATCCTTCTGGGACAAAGATAGCAGAAAAGGAAACTGGTATCAACCCTTACTGTTCTGCAGCTGCCGCAGGTGATCCCCAGGCAAGCAGGGCCTGGAGTGGACCTCAGCAGTCCTACAGCAGAGGGGCCAGACTGTTAGAAGGAAAACTAAGAAACAGAAATAACTTCATCATCCACAAACTGGAAGTTCACCCAGAGACCCAATCTGAAAGTCAGCAACTACAAAGACAACAGGTAGATAAATCCACAAAGATGGGAAGAAACCAGTGCAAAAAAGGATGAAAACACCCGAAACCAGAACACCTCACCTCCTACAAGGGATCACAACTCCTCACCAGCAAGGGAACAAGGCTGGATGGAGAATGAGTGTGATGAAATGACTTCAGAAGAGGGGTAATAAGAAAATTCTGTGAGCTAAAAGAACATGTTCTAACCCAATGCAAAGAAACTAAGAACCTTGAAAAAAGATTTGACAAAATGCTAAAGAGAATGGAAAACATAGAGAGGAATATAAGTGAACTGATGGAGCTGAAAAACACAACACGATAACTTTGTGAAGCATGCACAAGTTTCAACAGCCAAATTAACCAAGCAGAAGAAG
>NW_016112761.1:0-1223 GCF_001604975.1 Cebus imitator | reverse complement strand
CTGGAGTGCAATGGCGCGACCTCGGCTCACCGCAACCTCCGCCTCCTGGGTTCAGGCAATTCTCCTGCCTCAGCCTCCTGAGTAGCTGGGATTACAGGCATGCGCCACCATGCCCAGTTAATTTTTTTTGTATTTTTAGTAGAGACGGGGTTTCACCATTTTGACCAGGATGGTCTCGATCTCTTGACCTCGTGATCGATCCGCCTCGGCCTCCCAAAGTGCTGGGATTACAGGCGTGAGCCACCGCGCCCGGCCTAAATTTTCTTAATGAGCATTATGTATTTCTATTCAACACAGGTCCCCCATGAAAATGTCTTCCTAATATTATAGAAGTTTCTTCCCAAAGTAACATTCATAGAATCATAAATAATAGGCCAGTAATACAGCTAACTAGTAGCAGACCTAGGACCAGAACTCAGGTCTTAGTACCACTAAATCAGAGTTCTTTCCACTGTTCCATGCCTCCTTTCACAATAGAATTTGCTTAAATATTTCAAAATGTCTTCATTTAATAATTTTATTTATCTGTGTATATCAATGTTTCTTTGAACAATAAATATTTGACAAAGAATCTGGATACAGAAATTTTAAGTATTCATTTCCACTGCTAGTCAAGACCTACAAATTATGCAGATTATATGTCATTAGGGATAGAAAATCCAAATAACACAATTTAATGCACATCCAAATATTAACTAAATATTATTCATCAGAACAAAATGAGTCAGGGAATGAGAGATAGAGAAAGAGGTTGTCTCTCCCCCACTGTTACATTACACCAGAGTTTTAGCCCCTGGGCATTGTAATGGTCTTACCACATCTGTACAAGCCTCAGCTTCTAAAGTTTCATCAGGCTAGGCATGGTGGCTTACACCTGTAATCCCAGCACTTTGGGAGGCTGAGGCGGGCTGATCGCCTGAGGCCAGGAGTTCAAGATCAGCCCAGCCAACATGGCAAAACCCCGTCTCTACTAAAAATACAAAAATTAGCCGGGAGTGGTGGTGCACAACTATAAACCCAGCTACTGGGGAGGCTGGGGCATGAGACTTGCTTGAACCCAGGAGGCGGAGGCAGTTGCAGTGAGTGGAGATCTTGTCACTACACTCCAGCCTGGGTGGCAGAACGAGACCCTGTCTCTTTTTTTTTTAAAGACGGGGTTTCACCATGTGGGTCAGGCTGGTCTTGAACTCCTCACCTCAGGTGATCCACCCACCTTGGCCTCC
>NW_016112760.1:0-1223 GCF_001604975.1 Cebus imitator | reverse complement strand
GCTCAAGCCTGTAATCCCAGCACTTTGGGAGACCGAGGCGGGTGGATCACGAGGTCAAGAGATCGAGACCGTCCTGGTCAACATGGTGAAACCCCGTCTCTACTAAAAATACAAAAAATTACCTGGGTATGGTGGCGCGTGCCTGTAATCCCAGCTACTCAGGAGGCTGAGGCAGGAGAATTGCTTAAACCTGGGAGGCAGAGGTTACAGTGAGCCAAGATGGCGCTACTGAACTTCAGGCTGGGCAACACAGCGAGGCCTGCCTATAATCCTAGCTACTCAGGAAGCTGAGGCAGGAGAATCACTCGAGCCTGGGAGGTGGAGGTTGCAGTGAGCTGAGATCGTATCACTGCATGCCAGCCTGGGTGACAGAGAGAGACTCCCTCTCAAAAACAAGAAAGAAATACAGTGTAAAAACTATTTAAATCTTATTTACATTGTATTAGGTATTATAAGCAATCCAGAGATAATTTAAAGTATACAGGAGGATGTGTGTAAGGTTATATGCAAACATGATGCCATTTTACATAGAGAACTTAAGCATTTGTGGATATTCATGTGGGGCCCTGGGGCCAATCTCCTATGGATAGTGAG
This sequence comes from Cebus imitator, assembly GCF_001604975.1. Taxonomy (NCBI): domain Eukaryota; kingdom Metazoa; phylum Chordata; class Mammalia; order Primates; family Cebidae; genus Cebus; species Cebus imitator. The sequence goes on along the minus strand of NW_016112760.1, from coordinate 629 downwards.
GGACGACTATATTATCTCCATATTCTCCTTTAATCAAGACTAATGCCATCTCCTTGGCAAAAAGAATATCCCTTTTTCCATTTTTACTATTAATTACTCTATTCCTGTCTGCCCTTATTGCTAGCTATTCTCTTCCCTTCTTTTTCCTTGTATAGCTGACTACAAACACAAATACTGGAAGGATGGTTAATCCATTACCAACACTGAACACAGAAAGTGTTCAATTATTTATTGATGAAGATGTCAAAAGTCTCTTATTCTATTCCCCTTCCTTCCTCTTTCCCTCCCTTCAGCCCTAACCTTTTTTTTTTTTTTTTTTTTTCTCTCTTTTGCAATAAGGTCTGTTACCCAGGCTGAAGTGGAATGGCACAATCATAGCTCACTGCAGCTTCAAACGCCTAGGCTCAAGCGGTCCTCCAGCCTCAGCCTCCTGAGTAGCTAGGACTATGGGTGTATGCCACCAGACCCAGCTTTTTTGTAGACAAAATCTTGCTACATTGCCCAGGCTAGTCTTGAACTCTTGGCCTCAAGTGATCTTCCTGCCTCCCAAAGTGCTGGGATTATAGGCGTGAGCCACAGCACCTGGCTTTTTATTATATTCCTTATTGATTTTTTTTTTTTTTTTTTTT
>NW_016112759.1:0-1223 GCF_001604975.1 Cebus imitator | reverse complement strand
GAGAGACCTTGTCTCTTAAAAAATGAACAAACAAAAAGAAAAACAAAACCCACAGATAGAGTAAATTTAAGGAGTAGTGCTGGGGATACTAGTTTGTTTCATAATAAACAGAAAAAGATTCAAGACGAGAAACTTAAAAATAATGTATTCTATGCATAGTTTTTTTGTTTTGTTTTGTTTTGTTTTGTTTTTTTTGGATGTAGTCTTGCTCTGTCACGCAGGCTGGAGTGCAGTGGCGTGATCTTGGCTCACTGCAGCCTCCACCTCCTGGGTTCAAGTGATTCTCCTGCCTCAGCCTCCCAAGTATCTGGGATTATAGGATCATGCCACTATGCCAGGCTAATTTTTCTATTTTTAGTAGAGGCAGGGTTTCACCATGTTGGCCAGGCTGGTCTTGAACTCCTGACCTCAGGTGATCTATCTGCCTCAGCCTCTGAAAGGGATGGGATTACAGGTGTGAGCCACCGTGCCCAGCTGGTATTTTTTGGATAATTTATTAATGATAGTGCTTCTTGTCTATCTTGACAGTAACATAAAGCTTAATGCACCTGAGATATGATCATTTTGAGAGAGATTTCTCTAGGTGTCACTTATTTGCTAGGTTAATCTGCAGCTTTATTTTTTTTTTTCCAAAATATCTTAGAAGATACATGTTCATAAAGATAGTATGGTATGAAAAGACCAGGGAATCTGGAGTTAGAAAGGTCTAAAATCAAATTGTTTTTCATCACTTACTAGCTCTGTGACCCTAGAAAAGTTGACTTCATGCAGGTTAGTTTCTCCATCTGTAAAATAAGGTCATTATCCCTACATCTCAGAGTTTTCTTGAGGTTTAAATGAGACTGTTTATTGGTAAACAGTAAACAGCATGCAATTGGTGTCACTTTCCTTCCTCATAACCTTCTTCCAGAGGAAAATCTGTTTTATCCTTTTGGAATCATAATTAAAAAAAAAGAGTAACCTTAAATAATTTTGCATTATGTCTTTTCTAAATCCAGCCAACAAGAACAGAAATACATGAACAAACAAACAAAACCTCTCACCTTAGCTTTCCTTTCCCTATCAGCTGGAGTATCTGTCCAGATTGATCGATCTCCAGATTTGTCATCAGCTCTTCTCTTAAAAGTCCTTGGCCCAAGACCAAAGTCTTTCATTTCTGGAGGAAGTTCAGTCATCCATGACTCTCTTACAATGGGTTTAGATGAATCCTTTAAGAGAAAAAA
>NW_016112758.1:0-1223 GCF_001604975.1 Cebus imitator | reverse complement strand
CTCAAAATAATACGAGGCATCTATGACACAGAGCCAATATTATTCTCAATGGGCAAAAGCTGGAAGCAGTCCCCTTGAGAACTAGAACAAAAACGATTCCCATTCTCACCACTCCAATTCGATGTAGTACTGGGAATCCTAGACAGAGCAATCAGGCAAGAGAAAGAAATAAAAGGCATTCAAATAGAAAAAGTCAAAAATTGCAAGCATTTCTATACACGAATAATAGACAGCCAAATCATGAGTGAACTCCCATTTACAATTGCTACAAAGAGAATAAAATATGTAGGAATACACCTAACAAGGGATGTGAGGGACCTCTTCAAGGAGAACTACAAACCACTGCTCAAGGAAATAAGAGAGGACACAAACAGATGGAAAAACATTCCATGTTCATGGTTAGGATGAATCAATATCATGAAAATGGCCATACTACCCAAAGTAATTTATAGATTCAATGCCATCCCCATCAAGTTACCAATGACTTTATGGAATTGGGAAAAAAAAACAAAAACAAACCCTTAAACTTCATATGCAACCAAAAAAGAGCCTGCATAGCCAAGACAATTCTAAGTAAAGAAAAAAAAAAAGCTGGAGGCATCACACTACCTGACTTCAAACTATATTACAGACACTTTTCAAAAGAAGACATTTATGCAGCCAAGAAACATATTTTAAAAATCTCATCATCACTGGTCATTAGAAAAATGCAAATAAAAACCACATTGAGACACCACCTCACTCAATTTAGATTTAGAACGGAGATCATTAAAAAATCAGGAGACAACAGATGCTGGAGGGGATGTGGAGAAATAAGAACACTTTTAAACTGTTGGTGAGAGTGTACGCTAGTTTAACCATTGTGGAAGACAGTTGTGACATTCCCTCGGGGATCTAGAAATAGAAATACCATTTGACCCAGCAATCCCATTACTGGTTATATATGTAAAGGATTATAAATCATTCTATTGTAAAGACACATGTACACTATGTTTATTGCTGCACTGTTCACAATAGCAAAGACGTGGAACCAACCCAAATGCCCATCAATGATAGACTGGACAAAGAAAATGTGGCACATATACACCATGGAATACTATGTAGCTATAAAAAAGGATGAGCTTATGTCCTTTGCAGGGACATGGATGAAACTGGAAACCATCATTCTCAGCAAACTGACACAAGAACAGAAAATCAAACACTGCATGTTCTCACTCATAAGT
>NW_016112757.1:0-1223 GCF_001604975.1 Cebus imitator | reverse complement strand
TTTTTTTTTTTTTTTTTTGAGACGGAGTTCACTCTTATTGCCCCAGGTTGGAGTGCAATGGCGTGTTCTGGTCTCACCGCAACCTCCACCTCCTGGGTTCAAGAGATCCTCCTGCCTCAGCCTCCAGAGTAGCTGAGATTACAGGCATGTGCCACCACGCCCAGCTAATTTTTATATTTTAGTAGAGATGGGGTTTCTCCATGTTGTTCAGGCTGGTCTCGAACTCCTGACCTCAGGTGATCCACCCGCCTTGGCCTCCCAAAATGCTGAGATTACAGGTGTGAGCCACCACACCCAGCCACAACTGAGTTCTTAATAAGTCACCTTGTAATCTACTCTAATGAAAGCTCCAGATAGAGTAGGAATCCCAGGACACCTGCAGCCTCTCCTGTTTTTTACAAAGGAAGGAAACATTAAGACTGAACCAAGCTGTGTTTCCAGCTGAGGCTCAGAGAAGTTAAGTGACCTGGCCAAAGCCGCACAGCCGGCAGCGGCAGGAGTCAGTGCTCTGAGAGAGCGAGCGGTGATGTTTTTGCCCGTCATGCACTCACCCTTTCTCTAGCCACAGCATCCCATTCTTCTGGTGGAAAACATCCCCTTCCCAGTCTGTCCATGCTGTTGGGCAAGGCTGAGCTATCCCCAGAATCTGAGGGTGACCATGTGACCCAGGCCTAAGCAATCAGTGATTCCATCTCCCTTGGCCACAGTGATTGGTTCAAGGATACGCATGTAACCCAATTTGAGCCAATGAGAGTCAGGCCTAGGGTTTTGCTGGAACAATTGAGAGAAAGAAGCTAGGGCTGCTGAGCTGAACCTGCAGAGGTGCTGGGGCCAGCAAGCAGAGAGACGGACTGAGGCTGGGTCCTGATGTCATCGTCTCAGTCTCTGGACCCAGCCGTGCCTGCAGCCACATGTTCTTTTTGGTTTAAACGTCCTTGAGTTGGTCACTGCTGTTGGTTCAGCAAATGAAAGATGCCGAACCACCAAGCGCGGTGGCTCATGCCTGTAATCCCAGCACTTTGGGAGGCTGAGGCAGGCAGCTCACCAGGTCAAGAGATTGAGGCCAACATGGTGAAACCCCGTCTCTACTAAAAATACCAAATTTAGCTGGGCGTGGTGGTGCGTGCCTGTAGTTCCAGCTACTCAGGAGGCTAAGGCAGGAGAATTGCTTGAACCAGGGAGGTGGAGGTTGCAGTGAGCCAAGATCGCCCCACTGCACTCCA
>NW_016112756.1:0-1223 GCF_001604975.1 Cebus imitator | reverse complement strand
TTTTTTTTTTTTTTTTTTGAGACTGAGTTTCACTCTTGTTACCCAGGCTGGAGTGCAATGGCACGATCTCGGCTCACCGCAACCTCCGCCTCCTGGGTTCAGGCAATGCTCCTGCCTCAGCCTCCTGAGTAGCTTGGATTACAAGCACGCGCCACCATGCCCAGCTAATTTTTTGTACTTTTAGTAGAGACGGGGTTTCACCATGTTGACCAGGATAGTCTCAATCTCTTGACCTTGTGATCCACCCACCTCCGCCTCCCAAAGTGCTGGGATTACAGGCTTGAGCCACCGCACCTGGCCAGCTCATGAATTTTATACTTAATTCAGAGCAGGAAAACAGACTAAAGTATACCAGGTTACTCACCCAATCAGAGAGCCCAAGTAAAGAAAGAACAATTAATAATTTTCTCTTCAATAGAACAAGACTTTTCTCTTGCCCTTTTTTTTTTTTTTTTTCTAAAAACACCTAGTTAGTCTAGAATCTTCCCTTTGTAAAAGCCATCAGTAAAACCTGAAAACTGCAATGTTCACACCTCCCCTGCATTTCACCTTTGTGCCGGTATCACGTAACTTATCACTACCAGCTAGGGTAAACAGTACTCTGGTAACAAGTGTGAGACAGAATTAGAAATGACCAGCCTGGCCAACATGGTAAAACCCTGTCTCCAATAAAAATACAAAAATTAGCCAGGCGTTGTGGCAGGTGCCTGCAATCCCAGCTACTTGGGAGGCTGAGGCAGGAGAATCGCTTGAACCCAGGAGATGGAGGTTGCAGTGAGCCAAGATTGCACCACTGAACTCTAGCCTGAGCAACAGAGTGAGACCCCGTCCCAAGAAAAAAAAAAATAAAAATGCCCCAGCTGGACACAGTGGCTCACACCTGTAATCCCAGCACTCTGGGAGGCCGAGGCAGGCAGATCACTTAGGGTCAGTTCAAGACCAGCCTGGCCAACATGGCGAAACCCAGTCTCTACGAAAAATACAAAAAATTAGCCAGGCACAGCTATGAGTGCCTGTAAACACAGCTACATGGGAGGCTGAGGCAGAGAATCGCTTGAACCTGAGAGGCGGAGGTTGCAATGAGTTAAGATCGCACCACTGCACTCAAGAGCGAGACTCTGGCTGGGTGCGGTGGCTCACGCCTGTAATCCAAGCACTTTGGAGGCCAAGGCAGGCGGATCACCTGAGGTCGGGAGTTCAAGACCAGCCTGACCAACATGGTG
>NW_016112755.1:0-1223 GCF_001604975.1 Cebus imitator | reverse complement strand
GGGTGGATCACGAGGTCAAGAGATCGAGACCATCCTGGTCAACATGGTGAAACCCCGTCTCTACTAAAAATACAAAACATTAGCTGGGCATGGTGGCGCGTGCCTATAATCCCAGCTACTCAGGAGGTTGAGGCAGGAGAATTGCCTGAACCCAGGAGGCGGAGGTTGCGGTGAGCCGAGATCGTGCCATTACACTCCAAGCTGGGTAACAAGAGTGAAACTCCATCTCAAACAAACAAACAAACAAAAAAACCCACAATACTGCTGGGTGCGGTGACTCACTCCTGTAATCCAGCACTTTGGGAGCAGCCGAGATGGGAGGATCACAAGGTGGGGAGTTCGAGACCAGCCTGGCAACTCCCCCTGCCCCGTGGTTGGTAAAACCCCATCGCTACTAAAAATACAAAAGTTAGCCAGGCATGGTGGCGTATGCCTGTAATCCCAGCTACATGGGAGGTTGAGGCAGGAGAATTGCTTGAACTCTGGAGGCGGAGATTGCAGTGAGCAGAGATTGTGCCACTGCACTCCAGCCTGGCCAACAGAGTAAGATATTTCCGCATCAGATAAAACAAAACAAAACAAACAAAAACTGCAAGACCTACTGTTGCCCTCAGGTCTAAGTGAAGTCGATTATTTGTGGCATCAGAGGCTGTTGGTAACTATGATCCTTGCCAATTTCACCAGCCTCACTTCTTTGTCCTTTCCTCATAAACCTTCAGTCAAATAAATCTCAGATTTCCTTGACGAGCCCTTTCTTCTCTCACCTACAGGCCTCTGCCCAAGTTCTAATTACTTCCTCAATGCTCTTTCTGGCTTCTTTGCCTTGATTACATGGTGACCTTATGAAAAATTATCACTATCTTGATTATATTTAATTATTGATTGAACAAGTATTTATCAAAGAACCCATTATATGCTCCATGTGAATAATTTAACAACTGTGTTCTGTTTATTTCATTAGTATAGACTATGAGTCTATTTGGAAGAGGATTCACTCTAATTTACTGTTAAATTTTTCATATCTAGCAGAGTGCCAAGGGCACAGACATAGTGAATGTTCAGTAAAGATACAATGAATCAAATGATAGATTAAAATATGTCTTAAATCTCAGTGACTCCATTAAGACAGTTGGATAAGTTTTAAAGAATGTGGTATTATTTTAGCATTCTTGATACAGCTTGGGAGGAATTGAACTCAGATGCAATTATCTTACTATTATATC
>NW_016112754.1:0-1223 GCF_001604975.1 Cebus imitator | reverse complement strand
CAACTGAACCCATCACCCAGGTAGTAAGCGTAGCACCCAATAGGTAGGTTTTTAACTCTTGCCCCGCATGGCCCCCCTCTCTAGTAGTCTCCATTTCTTTATGATCATGTGTACTCAGTGCTTAGCTCCAATTTATAAGTGAGAACATGCTGTATTTGGTTTTATGTTCCTGTGTTAATTTGCTTAGGATAATGGTCTTCAGCTACATCCATGTTGCTGCAGTGGGCATGATTTCATCCTTTTTTATGGCTGCATAGTATTCCATGGTGTATATATACTACATTTTTTGTAACAAGTTGACCATTGATGGGCACCTGAGTTGATTCCATGTCTTTGCTATTGTGAATAGTGCTACAATAAACATAAGTGCATGTGTCTTTTTGGTAGAATGATTTATTTTCCTTTGTATATCCAGTAATGGAATTGCTGGGCCAAATGGTAGTTCTGTTTTTATTTCTTTGAGAAATCTCTAAACTGCTTTCCAGTGGCTGGACTAATTTATATTCCCACCAGGAGTGTATAAGTGTTCCTTTTTCTCTGCAGCCTCACCAAATCTGTTCTGTTTTGACTTTTAATAATAGTCATTCGGACTATTCTTAGCTATGAGATAGTATCTCATTACAATTTTGATTTGCATTTCTCTGATTATTGATCTTTATTATTAATTTTTTAACATTAGAGTTGCTTCAGTTGTCTTATTATAAAAATAATACTCGATCCCTATAAAAATTAAAATTGTGTAGAAAGGTGTGAAGAAAAACTGAAAACCACATGTATTTATATTAATATTACCTAGATACTTTTTGTGAATAGAATTACATAAATTAATGCAAGAATTCAATGAAGTTATGGTAATAGAGGTACAAAAGAAATTCAAAATAAATAAGCAACACGTTAGACAGGTTTATGAAATTCTTTGACTACTGTTATCTGACACGAGTGATGCTGAACAAGGCAGATGTTACAGATTGGATATTAAAAGATTAATTGCTGGGTGCAGCAGCTCATGCCTATAATCCCAGCACTTTGGGAGGCCAAGGTGGGTAGATCACCTGAGGTCAGCAGTTTGAGATCAGCCTGAGCAAATGGCGAAACCCTGTTTCTACTAAAAATACAAAAAATAACCAGGCATGGTGGCACGTGCCTATAATCCCAGCTACTTGGGAGGCTGAGGCAGGTGAATCACTTTAACCCAGGAGGCGAAGGTTGCGGTGAGCCAGGAT
>NW_016112753.1:0-1223 GCF_001604975.1 Cebus imitator | reverse complement strand
GGGCCTGTTGGGGGGTGGAGGGCGAGGGGAGGGAACTTGGACAACCTGTCAGTAGGTGCAGCAAACCACCATGGCATATGTATACCTATGTAACAAACCTGTATGTTCTGCACATGTATCCTATGTTTTTAGAAATTAAAAAATTAAAAAGTACCAAGTTACGAATGATTACTCGTTGTCTTTAAATAAGATAGAGTTGATCCCTATGATATGATTTGTCTCTGTGGCCCCACCCAAATCTCATCCCAAATGGTAATCCCCATATGTTGAGGGAGGGACCTCGTAGGAGGTGATTGGCTCATCGGGGCAGGGTTCCCTATGCTGTTCTCATAGTAGTGAGAGAGTTCTCCTGAGATCTAATGGTTTAAAAGTGACAGTTTCCCCTGTGCTTGCTCTTTCTCTACTGCTGCCTTGTGAAGACATGCTTCCCCTTCTTCTTCTGCCATGATTGTAAGTTCCCTGAGGCCTCTTCAGCCATGCTGAGAGGCCCAGCAACACATGGAAGCCACCAATGCTTGGGCTTGAGTCAATTAAACTTCTTTCCTTTACAAATTACCCAGTCTCGGGTCATTCTTTATAGCAGTATGAAAATGCACTAATATAGACAATTGATACTGAGAGTAGGGCAGTGCTATAAAGAAAACTTAAAAATGTGGAAGTGACTTTGGAACTGGGTAATGGGCAGACGTTGGAACAGTTTGGAGGTCTCAGAAGAAGACAGGAAGATTTGGGAAAGTTTGGAACTTCCTAGAGATTTGTTGAATGCTTTTGACCAAAATGCAGATAGTGATAAGGACAATGAAGTCCAGGCTGAGGTGGTCTCAGATGGAGATGAGGAACTTATTGGGAACTGGAGCAAAGGTCACTATTGCTATACTTTAGCAAAGAGACTGGCAGCATTTTGGCCTGCCCTAAAGATCTGTAGAACTTTAAACTTGAGAGAAATGATTTAGGGTATCTGGCAGAAGAAATTTCTAAGCAGCAAAACATTCAAGATGTGACCTGGCTAATCCTGTAAGTGTTCAGTCATTGCATTCACAAATATTTTCTGAAATTGGAACTTTTATTTAAAAGGGAAGCAGAGCATAAAGTTTGGAAAATTTGCAGCCTATGTGGTAGAAAAGAAAAACTCATTTTCTAGGGAGAAATTCAACCCAGCTACACAAATTTGTATGACTAATGAGGTGGTGAATGTTTTTTTTTTTTTTTTTGAGACAGAGTTT
>NW_016112752.1:0-1223 GCF_001604975.1 Cebus imitator | reverse complement strand
CGTGTGATGCGTGGGCCGTGGAGCAGCAGAGAAGAGCAAAACTCCGTCTCAAAAAAAAAAAAAATGCAAATTTTAAAAAGTATATACAGTGTAAAACCATTTACAGAAAGAACTCATGAAAACCTGTATTTTTCTATAGATACACATATACATATATAAATGCAGAAAAAGCTCTGAAAGGAAACACCCCAGGGCGCTAACTTCTGAGTAGAGGTGGGGATGGCCTTGTGTGTTGGGACGGGGAGTGATGGGTTGGTCAAATGGAACTTAAGCTTTATCTGTTTTTTTTGAGAATGAACTGTATTTCTGTATTATTTAAGTGAAATCATTTTCTAGAAATACCATACTTTAGCGCAAGTGTCAACAAACATTTTCCATAATAATGTAAGTAATAAATGTTTTAGACTCGTTGGGGCACACAGTCTCTGTTCCAGCTCTTCCATTCTGCTGTCGTAGCACAAAAGCAGCCATAGACAGGACGTGCAGGAATGAGTGTGGCTGTGTTCCAATAAAACTTTATTCATAGACATTGAAATCTGAATTTCATACCATTTTCACTTGTTACCAGATTTTAATTTTTTTCAACCATTTAGAAATGTTGAAAGCATTCTTAGCTCAGTGGCTCACACCTGTAATCTCAGCATATTGGGAGGCCGAGGCGGGCAGATCACTTGAGATCAGGAGTTTGAGACCAGCCTGGTCAATATGGCGAAACCTCCATCTCTACTAAACATACACACACACAAAAAAGCCAGGCCTGGTGGTTCATGCCTGTAATCCCAGCACTTTGGGAGGCTGAGGTGGGCAGACCATGAGGTCAGGAGTTTAAGACCAGCTTGACCAATATAGTAAACCCTGTCTCTACTAAAAATACAAAAAAAGCCAGGCCTGGTGGCATGCACTTTTGGTCCCAATACTCAGGAGACTGCTGTGGGAGGATCGCTTGAGCCCAGGAGACTGAGGCTGCAGTGAGCTGTGATCGCATCACTGCACCCCAGCTTGGGTAGCATGGTGAAACGCTGTTCCAGAAAAAGAAAAAGAAAAGGGGGTGGGGGGTGGGGGAGGAATAAAGGTAGGTCTGTATAGGGCACCAAAGCACATTGTTGAGTTTAAAAAAATGCAAATTGTCCGGGCGCGGTGGCTCAAGCCTGTAATCCCAGCACTGTGGGAGGCCGAGGTGGGTGGATCACGAGGTCAAGAGATCGAGACCATCCTGGTCAACA
>NW_016112751.1:0-1223 GCF_001604975.1 Cebus imitator | reverse complement strand
AAAAAAAAAAAAAAAAAGAAAGAAAGAAAGAGGAAAAAATTAATAATAAAAAAAAGACCAATCCATTTTTTGTTTTGTTTCTGCTTTTTTCAGCCCTTTTCTGCCTTTAAAGCCAAGCTTCTGTGCTCAGTTCATCAAAATAGTCACTCTATTTTACAGAATGAGATGTTGCCAGATTCTAGTATCAAAAAGCCAATTAGATCTTTCAACTAAATTTGTTTTAATTTTGTTTTCTGATACCTCCAACTGAAACTTAGCACTTCCTCTATAAAGCAATCTAGCAATACCTGTGGACTATCACCAACAGACATCAGACATTTTCATGTAATAGCTATTGCAGATAAGTCAGAATAGCATTTACACTATTAAAGTTAAAAAGAATTTAAAAAGAGAAGTTATTAAAGTTAAAAAAGAAAGTTACTTGAATTTAAACATATTGGTTCCCCTTATTATCCTATTCTTTTTATTTTATACATTTAAAAATAGTATTCTGGCTGGGAGTAGTGGCTCATGCCTGTAATCCCACCACTTTGAGAGGCTGAGGCAGGCAGATGGCTTGAGCTCAGAGGTTTGAGACCAGCCTGGGTAACATGGAAAGATCCCATCTCTACTAAAAACACACAAAAAATAGCCAGCTGTGGTGGTGCAGGCCAATGGTTCCAGCTACTCAGGAGGCTAAGGTGGGACATTTGCTTGAGCCAGGGTTGGGGGTTGTAGGGAAGGGTGCAGTGAGTCGAAATCTTGCCACTACACTCCAGCCTGGGTAACAGGGCAACACTTCACCCTGGCTAGTGTAGTCCAGTCTATCACCCTGGCTGGAGTGTAGTGGGGCAATCTTGGCCCACTGCAACCTTCGCCTCCAAGGTTCAAGCTATTTCTGACTCAGCTTCCTGAGTAGCTGGGATTACAGGGGTACCCCATCAGGCCCAGCTAATTTTTTATATTTTTTTCAGTAGAAATGGGGTTTTGCCACGTAGGCTACGGTAGTCTAAAACTCCTGACCTCAAGTGATCTAGCCGTCTCGGCCTCCCAAAGTGCTGGAATTACAGGCGTGAGCCACCATGTATGGCCAGAAAAAAGTATTTGGAGAATCCCATAGGCTTTACCAAACTACCAAGAGCCCTTTACACAGAAAAGTTAAGAATCCCCACATTAAGAACAGTTTCCAAATTCTGTTTATTAAAAAGTCTTTTTTTTTTTTTTTTTTTTTTTTTTTTTTTTTT
>NW_016112750.1:0-1223 GCF_001604975.1 Cebus imitator | reverse complement strand
AAAAAAAAAAAAAAAAAAAATCAATAAGGAATATAATAAAAAGCCAGGTGCTGTGGCTCACGCCTATAATCCCAGCACTTTGGGAGGCAGGAAGATCACTTGAGGCCAAGAGTTCAAGACTAGCCTGGGCAATGTAGCAAGATTTTGTCTACAAAAAAGCTGGGTCTGGTGGCATACACCCATAGTCCTAGCTACTCAGGAGGCTGAGGCTGGAGGACCGCTTGAGCCTAGGCGTTTGAAGCTGCAGTGAGCTATGATTGTGCCATTCCACTTCAGCCTGGGTAACAGACCTTATTGCAAAAGAGAGAAAAAAAAAAAAAAAAAAAAAGGTTAGGGCTGAAGGGAGGGAAAGAGGAAGGAAGGGGAATAGAATAAGAGACTTTTGACATCTTCATCAATAAATAATTGAACACTTTCTGTGTTCAGTGTTGGTAATGGATTAACCATCCTTCCAGTATTTGTGTTTGTAGTCAGCTATACAAGGAAAAAGAAGGGAAGAGAATAGCTAGCAATAAGGGCAGACAGGAATAGAGTAATTAATAGTAAAAATGGAAAAAGGGATATTCTTTTTGCCAAGGAGATGGCATTAGTCTTGATTAAAGGAGAATATGGAGATAATATAGTCGTCCCTCACTATCCATAGGAGATTGGCCCCAGGGCCCCACATGAATATCCACAAATGCTTAAGTTCTCTATGTAAAATGGCATCATGTTTGCATATAACCTTACACACATCCTCCTGTATACTTTAAATTATCTCTGGATTGCTTATAATACCTAATACAATGTAAATAAGATTTAAATAGTTTTTACACTGTATTTCTTTCTTGTTTTTGAGAGGGAGTCTCTCTCTGTCACCCAGGCTGGCATGCAGTGATACGATCTCAGCTCACTGCAACCTCCACCTCCCAGGCTCGAGTGATTCTCCTGCCTCAGCTTCCTGAGTAGCTAGGATTATAGGCAGGCCTCGCTGTGTTGCCCAGCCTGAAGTTCAGTAGCGCCATCTTGGCTCACTGTAACCTCTGCCTCCCAAGTTTAAGCGATTCTCATGCCTCAGCCTCCTGAGTAGCTGGGATTACAGGCACGCGCCACCATACCCAGGTAATTTTTTGTATTTTTAGTAGAGACGGGGTTTCACCATGTTGACCAGGACGGTCTCGATCTCTTGACCTCGTGATCCACCCGCCTCGGTCTCCCAAAGTGCTGGGATTACAGGCTTGAGC
>NW_016112749.1:0-1224 GCF_001604975.1 Cebus imitator | reverse complement strand
AAGGGGCCAGGGGTGGTGGCTCACACCTGTAATCCCAGAATTTTGGAAGGCTGAGGCAGGTAGATCACCTGAGGTCAAGAGTCAAGTGTTCAACACCAACCTGACCAACATGGTAAAACCCCGTCTCTACTAAAAATACAAAAATTAGCCAGGCGTGGTGGTGGGTGCCTGTAATCCCAGGTAAGACAGAAAGGGAGAAACTGAGGATATCTCTAAGATATCTGACCCAAGTAACAGGAAGGGTGGAAGAGCCATTAACTGAAATAAGGAATACTGTGGGAGAAATGCATTTGGGTGTGGGGATGAGGCTGGGAGCTGGGTTTTGGTCCTATCGGCTTTTAGATTTCTGTTAGATACCCAAGTGAAGATATTAAGTAGGCATTTGGAGTCTTGAATACGAGAGAATGATCTCAGCTAACAGTACAAATTTGAGGATTGTCCACATATAGATAATATTTAAAGCCACGAAACTGTTGGTGATGAACTGGGGAGCTAGGATAGATAAAAAGGAAAAAGATTAGAGTTCTAAGCCTGGGGCACTTACTCTTTGGCCCTCTAAGGATGTAATGGAAAAAACAGGCCAGGTGAAGTGGCTCATGCTGGTAATCCCAGCACTTTGGGAGGCCGAGGCAGGTGGATCACGAGGTCAAGAGATTGAGCCCATCCTGGCTAACGTGGTGAAACCCCATCTCCACTAAAATACCAAAAATTAGCCGGGCGTGGTGGTGCACGCCTGCTACTCAGGAGGCTGAGGTCGGGGAATCACTTGATCCAGGGGGGGTGGAAGTTGCAGTGAGCCAAGCTCATGCCACTGCACTCCAGCCTGGGGACCAGAGCGAGACTGCTTCTCAAAAAAAAGAAAAAAGAAAAACAGGGAGAAGATTAAGTGACAAGTGAGGTAGGTGGAACCAATGTGGTATCCTAGAACTCAAGTGAAATCAGTTGAGGATTGAGAACAGACATTTGGATTTACATTGTGGAGGTTGTCTGTGACTTTGACTAGAAGTTTTGTTAGAATGTTGCAGGGTGAGATATTGTTTGGTTTATGAGTTAGAGTTCTCCAGAGACAGACCCAATGAGAGAGGGAGGGAGGGATGGACGGATGGATGGATGGATGAACAGATGAGAGGGAATTTATTAGATGAATTGGCTCATGTATAAATCGCTTTATTCTTTTTTTTTTTTTTTTTTTGTGTCTTAGTAAATGTAATAAGCCATAGCCAT
>NW_016112748.1:0-1224 GCF_001604975.1 Cebus imitator | reverse complement strand
AGAGAGAGATTCCATCAAAAAAAAAAAAAAAGCATGGGAGGGGCTCAATAGTTTACCCTGGCCCCTTCTAGAATGTTGAGATCGTAGACAGTGCTTCTGAGAAACCTGCAGCCTCTGTCCAAGGAGCCTTTAACGAAGAAAGGCACGAATGTGAGGCAGGAAAATCAGCCTCGCCTTTCCGTTCCACGCGACCGGCTCACCATGTTCTGTTTCTTCTGCCACAGCCTGGCTCCTCCCTGCTCCCCAGCGCACCCCTGCCACCCTTCTTCCCTCAGTCCAGATCAAGATTTCAAGGGGACAGACGATCAGAAAGACCCAGCCCAGGCAAGGAAGGGGAGAAAAGGGAACTCGTATACGCTGTGGGTGTGAATGTAAAGTAGTATAGTCACTATGGTGGAGGTTCCTTAAAAAACTACAAATAGAACCACCATATGATCCAGCAGTCCCACGACTGGGCACTTATCCAAAGGAGAGGGAATCAGTGCATCAGAGAGACACCTGCACCCCCACAGTCCTGGCAGCGTTGTTCACAATAGCCAGGATATGGAATCAACCTCAGTGCCCAACAACAGATGAATAGCTAAAGAATGAAATAGTATTTCATTGTAAATGTTGGTACATCCACACAATGAAATACTACTCAGCCAGAAAACAGAATGAAATCCTGTCATTTGCAGCAACATGAATGGAACTGGAAGACGTTAAGTGAAATAAGCCAGGAACAGAAAGTTAAACACGGCATGTTCTCACTCATATGTGGAAGCTAAAAAAAAAAGAAAAGTTAATCTCATCGAAGTCAAAAGTAGAACAGAGAATACTAGAGTCTGGGAAGGGTTGGGGGAGGAGAGGGAGAGATTTGTTAAAGGATACAAAATTATAGCTAGATAGGAGGAATGAGTTCTGCTGTTCCATGTTGCTGTTGGATTAATGTAATTAACAATAGGCTATGGTGGTGGCTCACGCCTGTAATCCCAACACTTTGGGAGGCCAAGGCAGGCGGATCACCTGAGGCCAAGAGTTCGAAACCAGCCTGGCCAACATGGTGAAACACCGTCACTGCCAAAAATACAAAAATTAGCCAGGCATAGTGGTGCGTATCTGTGATCCCAGCTACTCGGAGGCTGAGGCAGAATTGCTTGAACCCAGAGGGCGGAAATTGCAGTGAGCCGAGATTACACCACTGAACTCTAGCCTGGGCTACAGAGTGAGACTCTTATCTCAAAA
>NW_016112747.1:0-1224 GCF_001604975.1 Cebus imitator | reverse complement strand
TTTAGTAGAGACGGGGTTTCACCGTGTTGACCAGGATGGTCTCGATCTCTTGACCTCGTGATCCACCCGCCTCGGCCTCCCAAAGTGCTGGGATTACAGGCTTGAGCCACCGCGCCCGGCCTCTCAACTCACTTTAATCTCTACCTCCCAGGTTCAAGCAATCCTCCTGCTTCAGCCTCCCAAGTAGCTGTGATTACAGGCACCTACCACCACGCCCGGCTGATTTTTGTATTTTAGTAGAGACAGGGTTTCACCATGTTGGCTAGGCTGGTCTCAAACTCCTGATCTCTGGTCCTCCAACCTCCCAAAGTGCTGGGACTACAGGCGTGAGCCACTACACCCAGCAAGAGTTTTTATATATTCTAACTACAAATCCCTTATCAGATATATAATTTGAAATTTTCCTCCCACTCCGTGAGTTTTCAGTTCATTGATGGCATCCTTTTAAGCACAAAGGTTTTTAATTTTGATGATACCCAATTCATCTATTTTTCTTCTGTTGCTTCTGCTTTTGTGCTTTAAGTGTTATACTAGAAAATCATCACATAATCCAAGATCATAAAGACTTATATCTACGTTTACTTCTAAGAGTTTTAAAAGTTTAGCTCTTACATCTAGGCCTTTGATTCATACAGTTAACATGTGTATACAGTGTGAGGCAGGAGCACAACTTCATTCACCTGCATGTGGAGATCCAGCTGGCTCAGCATCATGTCTTGAAAAGACTATTCTTTCCCCCACTCAATTGTCTTGGTACCCCTGGCAAAAATCAATTGACTGTAAATGTGAGTGTCTGTTTCTAGAATCTCAGTTACATTCTATTGATTTACATGTTTGTCCTCTGCCTCCCATGTCCAAGAGATTCTCCTGCCTCAACCTCCCAAGTAGCTGGGATTATAGGCACCCGCCACCATGTCCGGCTAATTTTTGTACTTTTAGTAGAGATGGGGTTTCGCCATGTAGGCCAGGCTGGTCTCTCTCCTCACCTCAAATGATCCACTCACCTTGGCCTCTCGAAGAGCTGGGATTACAGGCGTGAGCCACCCGTGCAGCTTTTTTTTTTTAAGGCAGTCTCGCTCTGTCTTCCAGGCTGGAGTACTGCAGCACCATCTCGACTCACTACAACCTCTGCCCCCTTCTTGTGCCTCAGCCTCCCAAGCAGCTGGGACTGCAGGTGGTCGCCATGATGCCCAGCTAATTTTTTGTTTTTGTTTTTTTTTTTTT
>NW_016112746.1:0-1224 GCF_001604975.1 Cebus imitator | reverse complement strand
ATAGACAGATATTAGTCCTTATTTTGTTCCAAATAATTCAAGGCAGGTAAGGTTTTTGTCTCATCATCAGCATTTACTTATGCCATTGTATACAGACTAGTACCAAATCCATTTCACATTCTGGAAACTGTTAGTCTTAGAACATTTAGTACACAACTGCTAATCTTAATGCTGGGAATTAAATAATGACTTGTGGCCAAATAGAAGAAGAAAGGAGACAGTTTACCCTTGTAAAGACTTAGACAGAAATAAAAAAGGAAACAGGAACAGAATTAGATTACCTCATGTTGAGGAGTGGTAAAATAAAAGGAATTGACTTACATTACACTGTAATAGTCAACTATGTATCTCTGTGACCTCAAGATATAACAGGTATTTGTCTACATCCCTACAAGTAAAATTTCCAAAATTAAAATATCTATAGCATTACAAAAGTCTTTTAGATAACTATTTGGATACATAATTTACATTAGTAAGGACATTTTGTAAAACAAAAAAAAAAACACTGTTTATATTTTTCCAACTAAAGTGTCTTAAGATTCCCAACTTTAAAAAATATACTCCAGGCTGGGCGCAGTGGGTCAGCCTGTAATGCCAGCACTTTGGAAGGCTAAGGTGGGCGGATCACTTGAGGTCAGGAGTTCGAGACTGGCCTGGCCAACATGGTGAAACCCTGTCTCTACAAAAAATACAAAAATTAGCTGGGTGCGGTGGCAGCTAATCGGGAGGCTGAGGAAGGAGAATTGCTTGAACCCAGGAGGCAGAGGTTGCAGTGAGGTGACATCCCACCACTGCACTCCAGCCTTGGCAACAGAGCAAGACTCTATCTCAAAAAATATATATATATTCCAAAAAATATATATGTGTGTGTGTGTGTGTGTTTGTATTCCAAGATCATAAACTATTAATTTTAGTCTTTAATACAAACACTGCAATAACAAGAAGGAAAACTGACCCACTATACTCAGTACTTGTCAGCTCACTTGTGTAGAACTGGGCACCAGACTTTAAGAAAGATATTTGTTTACTCAATAAGCAATTATCTATTCAGCGCTACCAAATGTCTGGTGCTCTTCAAGGTGGCTGGGCGACAGTAGTTAAAAAAAAAAAGGGGCCGGGCGCGGTGGCTCACGCCTGTAATCTCAGCACTTTGGGAGGCCGAGGCGGGTGGATCACAAGGTCAAGAGATCGAGATCATCCTGGTCAACACGGTGAAACCCCGTC
>NW_016112745.1:0-1224 GCF_001604975.1 Cebus imitator | reverse complement strand
AGACAGGGTTTCACCATGTTGACCAGGATGGTCTCGATCTCTTGACCTCGTGATCCACCCGCCTCGGCCTCCCAAAGTGCTGGGATTACAGGCTTGAGCCACCGCGCCCGGCCCGTGTGTAATTGTTTGAAGCATTGTAAGTTCCTGTAAAAGTTTGCTGTTTATCAAACTGAGAACAGTTAATTTTCGTAACTCTCACATGCCAGATTTGGGAAGAATATTCCTGAGGATTTAGTCAAATCATGGTATCCTGTGTGTATACGTGGTGTTGGAATGCCTGCATTGCCCTTGAGGGTATCAATTCCATAAGTTCATCTACAGGTTACTTCACATTAGTTGACCATTGTTAACAATGCTTTAAGGCTATAGTTGTATAAAAATCCAACTTGATTTTTATAGGAAAAGTTAAGGAAGAGAACCGAAGAACCTGATCGGGATGAACGTCTAAAAAAGGAAAAGCAAGAAAGAGAAGAAAGAGAAAAAGAACGAGAGAGAGAAAGGGAAGAAAGAGAAAGGAAAAGACGAAGGGAAGAAGAAGAAAGAGAAAAAGAAAGGGCTCGTGACAGAGAAAGAAGAAAGAGAAGTCGTTCACGAAGTAGGCACTCAAGCCGAACTTCAGACCGAAGATGCAGCAGGTCTCGGGACCACAAAAGGTCACGAAGTAGAGAAAGAAGGCGAAGCAGGTATATATGAAACACCTGAGACTGATGTCCAGCTCATAATGAGTGTTCAGAAACAATAGTAATTACCAGTATTATTCCTTGGGATGGTACTTGGGAAACTCTTAAGCATCTTTAAGTGATGGGATGGGTTGTGAGAGCTGAATCAGTGAATAAATAGTTCCATCTTCAGGGCAACTTCTGTGATATTTCCCACCCGTCTAGGAAATTTCACATAATCTTTTTACAAAGTCAGAATACCTGATGGTCTCTTAAGTGCTTATCTTGCTGATTCCAAGAAATATGAAATTAGCCATACTGTTTTAATTAAAATTACAATTAAAGAGCCTTAAAGAGCACAGTGATAACTATCTTAGCCTATTGGAGATAAACTGAATTTAGAAAGATTTTCAATAATTTTCAGTTCTTAAGATTTCTAATGTGGCTGGGCGCGGTGGCTCACGCCTGTAATCCCAGCACTTTGGGAGGCCGAGGTGGGTGGATCACGAGGTCAAGAGATTGAGACCATCCTGGTCAACATGGTGAAACCCTGTCTCTACTAAAA
>NW_016112744.1:0-1224 GCF_001604975.1 Cebus imitator | reverse complement strand
GTGTGTGTGTGTGTGTGTGTGTGTGTGTGGAGAGAGAGAGAGAGAAAGAGAGAGAGAGAACAGTCATACATTAGAAAATATTCTTACTTCTCCCAATTGTCACTGAGGTAAAAACTACTCATTGCATAAATCTTCACCATTGGCTGGGCATGGTGGCTCACACCTGTAATCAGGACACTTCGGGAGGCCAAGGCCAGTAGATCACCTGAGGTCGGGAGTTCGAGACCAGCCTGACCAACATGAAGAAATCCCATCTCTTCTAAAAATACAAAAATTAGCTGGGTGTGGTGGCACACACCTGTAGTCCTATCTGCTTTGAAGGTTGAGGCAGGAGAATTGTTCAAACCCAGGAGGCAGAGGTTGCAGTGAGCTGAAATCGTGCCATTGCACTCCAGCCTGGGCAACAAGAGCAAAACTCCATCTCAAAAAAAAAAAAAAAGTCATCATTTTCTAACTTGTCATTTTAGATTGGTCCATAACACTCCATCACAAAAATATAGTGCATATTTTAACATACATGTGAAAATATGTATTTATATATTATATACATTTACTATACTAATAATGAACTAAATACATTTTCAAACACAAAATTGGAAATTTTGAAAATAAGGTAAACAACACAAATACGAGTTCTGTAATTCTTTTCCTAGGCCAGATAAATCATTAGGGGCCCATTGCCCTAGATATTTTGTAGACTGGATTTTTTGTTTGTGGTTCTTTGTTTTGAGATAGAGTCTTACTCTGCTGCCCAGGCTGGAGTGTAGGGAATGCCAATTTTTATCTGGTGGGGGATCAAGCCCCAAATTAAAATGCCATCTTTTAAAGAATTTTTCTGTCTTTTGTGGTGTACCTAATGATGTTTCCATCACAAAGTGAATATAGACGGACCCTTTCCTTTATTATGTTTCCTTTAATATTTTTAAATCGTAGGTCTAACCATAGATATTTATCTTATTACGTTGTTAAAAAAAACAAAACAAAACTTAGGTCAGGTGCGATGGCTCACGTCTGTAATCCCAGCACTTTGGGAGGCTGAGGCAGAAGGATTGCCTGAGCTCAGGAGATGGCAACCAGCCTAGGCAACAGAGGAATCCATCTCTACTAAACGACTAAACCCATCACTACTAAAATACAAAACATCACCCAGGAGTGGCAGTGTGCGCCTGTACTCAGGAGGCTGGGGCAGGAGAACTGCTTGAACCTGGGAGGCGGAAGCTGCAG
>NW_016112743.1:0-1224 GCF_001604975.1 Cebus imitator | reverse complement strand
AAAAAAAAAAAAAAAAAAAAAAAAGAAATCTGACCAAGACCCGTGGTTTTTATTCTTTATAATGACGTGGTAAATCGGGGGAAGAAGATTTATGATAGAAGTAGTCCTGAATATGAGCACTGAACAAAACAATGAAGTTATACTTACCAAATTTCTAAATTGTAATTTCATACTGAGGCATCAAAATGCTTTGTAGAGACCTTTAAGCCAAAAAAGTTTATTTTGAATGGTAATACCTGTTAAAAAATATTTAATAAGTCTGTAATAATTGCAGACTTTGATTTGTGATAGGAGTGTGATCCTCTAGTAAATTGGTGCTTTTTTTTCAGGCAGTAGCAGGTTTGTTGGCAGATGCTCGTTCTTTAGCAGACATAGCCAGAGAAGAAGCTTCCAACTTTAGATCTAACTTTGGCTACAACATTCCACTAAAAGTAAGTTGATGACATTTTGAGGAACCTTTTGGACAGTAATAGAAGTTTATTAATAAGCTCTTCTGTTTCCCTCCGTAGCATCTTGCAGACAGAGTGGCCATGTATGTGCATGCATATACACTCTACAGTGCTGTTAGACCTTTTGGCTGCAGGTATGAAATTTTGTGAATTCAAAAGTCAGATGTGTACTATAGATATTTATGTTCCCCAGCGTCTTAGCCTTTTACATACTTAAAAATAGGAATTCTTGCTGAGAAGTATTAGGGCAGTGATTAAATAAAACAGTGCACGTAGAAATTGTTTGAGGCTGGGTGCCATGGCTCATGCCTGTAATCCCAGTACTTTGTGAGGTTGAGGTGGGAGGATCCTTTGAGTCCAGGAGTTTGACACCAGCGTTGGCAATGCAGTGAGACCCATCTCTACAGAATATTTAAAATTTTAGCCAGCTGCAATATCGCATGCCTGTAGTCACAGTACTTAGGAGCTGTTTGGGAGGATCATTTGAGCCCAGGAGTTCAAGGCTGGAGTGAGCTGTGATCATACCACAGTCCTCCAGCCTGGGTAATAGAGACTCTCCCTCTAAAAAATAAAAAACAAAACAACCCAAAGCGTTTTGAATAGTGAAAAAGACTATATAGATCTGAAGTGATTATAAAACAACTCATAACAATGACTTTAGGCCGGGCGCGGTGGCTCAAGCCTGTAATCCCAGCACTTTGGGAGGCCGAGGCGGGTGGATCACGAGGTCAAGAGATCGAGACCATCCTGGTCAACATGGTGAAACCCCGTCTCT
>NW_016112742.1:0-1225 GCF_001604975.1 Cebus imitator | reverse complement strand
TAAGAAACGAGTTTTTAAATGACTTAATGTAAACATAGATGTAACTTCCTACATGAACGAACGCACAGCAGAGCAGTTTGAAATATACCTTTCACCTGTGTTTTAGAAGCGATCTTACCGCTAATTCTTATATACCTGTATATGGCTGAAAACATCGGTTTCTAGATTCTCCAAAGAAAGGGTTTGTGAAGTGCTACATGCACAAATCAGTTTAACTCTGTACGTTGAAATACACCTTGACAATCATTCTGCTAGATAACTCCGTTTTTGTTTTAGAGCCAGATATTTCTAAATACACCCTATACTCCGAATCACTCAGGAATATCCAAACGCAGCTTTTAGAAGAAACATGTTTCTAACGCGCTGAATCTAAACATAGATGCAACTTTCTAAGTTGAACGAACACACAGCAGAGCAGTATGAAGGATAGGTTTCACCTGTGTTTTACACGCGATCTTACCGCTAATTCTCATATAATTGCATATGGCAGGAAGAATCTCTTTCTAGATTCTCCAGCGAAAGGGTTTATGAACTGCTACATTGACACCTCAGTTTAACTCTGTAAGTTGAATATACACCTTGACATTCTTTCTGCTAGATACCTCCGTTTTTGTTTTAGAGCCAGATATTTCTCATTACCCCTATACTCCCATTCACTCAGGAATATCCAAACGCAGCTTTCAGAAGAAACATGTTTCCAACTGGCTAAATGTAAACATAGGTGCAACTTACTAAGGTGAACAAACGCACAGCAGAGCAGTTCGAATGATAC
Organism: Cebus imitator; assembly: GCF_001604975.1. NCBI lineage: Eukaryota > Metazoa > Chordata > Mammalia > Primates > Cebidae > Cebus > Cebus imitator. Next base: position 453 of record NW_016112742.1, on the reverse strand, counting down.
GTTTCACCTGTATTTTAGATGTGATCTTACCGCTAATTCTTATATACCTGTATATGGCTGGAAATACCTGTTTCTAGATTCTCCAAAGAAAGGGTTTCTGAAGTCCTACATTGACACATATGTTTAACTCTGTAACTTGAATATTCTCCTTGACCATCATTCTGCTGGATAGCTCCGTTTTTGTTTTAGAGCCAGATATTTCTCCTTACACCTTTACTCTCATTAACTCAGGAATATCCCAAAGCAGCTTTTAGAAGTAACGTGTTTCTAACTCGCTGAATATAAACAAAGATGCAACTTTTAAAGTGAACGAACCCACAGCAGAGCAGTTGGAAATATACCCTTCACCTGACTTTTTGGACATGATCTTACCACTAATTCTTATATAGCTGTATATGGCTGGAAATATCTGTTTCTAGATTCTCCAAAGAAAGGGTTTCTGAACTGCTACAT
>NW_016112741.1:0-1225 GCF_001604975.1 Cebus imitator | reverse complement strand
CATGAGTTTTGCTTATCCACCTTTTCATATTTATTAATATGAATTATTTATATAAAGGCAATAAGTTATTTCAAAATTCAAAGGCAGTTTCTCAAGAGCTAAGATACTTATTTTTCAGCCTCTGAACAAAGATTATAAAATGATGGTTTTAAGGCTTTTTAGGTTGGTATGGGAGAAGGCATGGTAGGAATCTGTTGCTCATTTGCAGTATAAAAAGCACTAGTGCTGAGAAAGAGTGAAATGTCAAAGTGAAATGCCAAAACAATAGACTTCTTGCCATAAAGTCTGCCGCCCACCAAACAAAAAAAATGTGTGAGATACTCTGCATTTCTCAAACTCGAGTAATGTATATAACCCCATCTTTTACAAATTCAGTAGGTAATAAAGACATATTTTTAAAAAGATAAAATATATGCAAAAAGTTAATTGGTTGCCGTGTCCTCCAAGCACTCAATTTCTCCTCCCATAGGCAGAGGCAGCCATTATTACTAGTTTCTTGTGCATCCTTCTAAAAATATTTTAAGGGACATAAGCAAATATGTATTTATCCATTGTATTATTTTTATTCAAATGGTAGCAACTGCTCTGTACATTCTTTTTTTTTGCTTTGCAAAAGATCTTGGAGATCATTCCAAATGAACACCTACAGATCTGCCTCATTCTACTTTATCATTTGGCTATAACACAGTTCAACTGGTATGAGGATTTAAGCTACCTGGAATCCTTTGTTACCATTATTGGTGTAACAAAAGATTCCAGATAATTTAATATGCATACCTTTGTATACAGGTATAAATGTATATGCGGTATAAATTCCTAGAAATGGAATTAGTAAATGAAAAAAAATGCATTTTAAACTTCTGACATTTATTTTGCCAAAAAGCTCCTACAGACAACCTCTGTGAATGTCTATTTCTTTATACCCTCATGAAAAGCATAGCACCAAACTTTGATCTTTGATAGTCTAATGGGTTCAAAAACGATATTTGTAATTGTAATGTACATTTCTCTTATTACAACTGATTATTAATCTCACTTATTATCAGTGAGATTGAGCCATTTGTATTTCCTTTCTTGGGAATGGCCTGTTCGCTACAGAACCCTTTGAGAATTAAAAAATTCAGGGCCGGGTGCGGTGGCTCAAGCCTGTAATCCCAGCACTTTGGGAGGCCGAGGCGGGTGGATCACGAGGTCAAGAGATCGAGACCATCCTGGTCAACATGGT
>NW_016112740.1:0-1225 GCF_001604975.1 Cebus imitator | reverse complement strand
ATGAGTGAAACTCCGTCTCAAAAAAAAAAAAAAAAAGAATAGACTGTATCTTAGGCCACAAAGAAATCTGAACACATTTTTAAAAAATGTATATCATATCAAGTGTCTTTTCTGATCACAATGGAATAAACCTGAAAAGCAATAGCAAGAAAAACCTTGGAAACTACACAAACACATGGAAATTAAGTAGCATGCTTGTGAACAACTAATTTGTCAGGGAAGAAATTAAGATGGAAATTTAAAAATGGCTTGAAACAAATGAAAATAGAAAATGTGACATAACAGTTTGTAGGATATGGAAAAAGCAGTACTAAGAAGGAAATTTATAGCAATAAACACCTATATCCCAAAAGTAAAAAGACATCAAATAAACAGTCTACACCTCAAGGAACTAGAAAAGCAAGAACAAACCAAACCCAAAATTAGTAGAAGAAAACCAATAATAAAGATTAGGGCAGAAGTAATTGAAATTGAGACCAAAAAATCCCCCAGAAGAACAATGAAATAAGAAGTTGGATTTTTTGAAAAGGTAAACAAAATCAACAGGCCTTTAGCTAGATAAACAAAAGAGGAGAAGACCCAAATGAATAAAATCAGAAATGAGAAAGACAACAGCTGAGACCTCAGAAATACAAAGAGCCATTAGAGACTTTTTTTTTTTTTTGAGATGGAGTTCCACTCTTCTTACCCAGGCTTGGGTGCAATGGCGCAATCTCGGCTCGCTGCAACCTCCGCCTCCTGGGTTCAAGCAATTCTCCTGCCTCAGCTTCCCGAGTAGCTGGGACTACAGGCGTGCACCACCATGCCCAGCTAATTTTTGTATTTTTAGTAGAGACAGGATTTCACCATATTGACCAGGATGGTCTCGATCTCTTGACCTCGTGATCCACCCGCCTCAGCCTCCCAAAGTACTGGGATTATAGGCGTGAGCCACCGTGCCCGTCCCATTAGAGACTATTTTGAACAACTACATGACAATAAATTGGAAAACCTAGAAGAAATGGATACATTCCTAGATACATGCCAACTACCAAGATTGGACCATGAAGAAATAGAAAACCTCAGCAAACCAATAATGAGTTACAAGATAGAATCTGTAATAAAAAGTCTTCCATCAAAAGCCCAGGACCTGTTGGCTTCCCTGCTGAATTCTACCAAACATTTAAAAAAGGACCGATGCCAATCCTTTCAAATGCTTCAAAAAAAAAAAAAAAAAAAAAAAAAA
>NW_016112739.1:0-1225 GCF_001604975.1 Cebus imitator | reverse complement strand
TTTTTTTTTTCATTTTGAGACAGGGTCTCACTCTGTTGTCCAGGCTAGGACTCAAGTGATCTCTCACCTCAGCCTCCTGAGTAGTTGTGACTACAGGCATGTGCCACCATGCCAGGCTAATTTTTTAAATTTTTGTAGAGATAGTGTCTTGCTATATGGTTCAGGCTGGTCTTAAACTTCTGGCCTCAAGTAATCCTCCCACCTTTGCCTCCCAAAGTGCTGGAATTACAGGCATGAAATACCATGCCTGGCCTGCTCTTCTTTCGAACAGTCTTATCCTATTATGTTAGAAAATATGAAAGCTTAGCCAGGTGTGCTGACTCATGCCTGTAAAACCCAGCACTTTGGGAGGCTGAGGCAGGTGGATCACAAGGTCAGGAGATTGAGACCATCCTGGCTAACACAGTGAAACCCCATCTCTACTAAAATTACAAAAAATTAGCCACGGGTGGTGGCCACATGCCTATGAGTAGCTACTCGGGAGGCTGAGGCAGGAGAATGGCTTGAACCCAGGAGGCAGAGGTTGCAGTGAGCTGAAATGGCGCCATTGCACTCCAGCCTGGGCAACAGAGCAAGACTCCATCTCAAGAAACGAAAATATCGAAGTTTATAAAGTCATCTTTAAATATTACCTTTGACTATCCACTTTTACATTATTTTAATGGCCATGTTTTCTGCATCAAGGAATGGTATAGCAAGAATGAAGACACAACTTTCCCAACAGAGTTGGGAAAGGAGAGAAACTTAGGGAAAATAATTTGATGAACAGTTCAGAGTTTACCAGTGCGTCACAAGCAAATATAGATTGACCTTCTGCCTCCTCCCTCATAAGATAAACCATCTTACTTGCCCATTTAGAAGGGCCACTTAGCTCAGAATTAACAAACTGAGAAATATATACAATGTGAAATGAACTGCTTTTTCATTTTAACCTCTTAATACTGAAACAAGGCCACGCACAGTGGCTCACTTCTGTAATCCCAACACTGGGAGGCCGAGGTGTGCGGATCACCTGAGGTCAGGAGTTTGAGACCAGCCTGGCCGACATGGTGAAACCCATCTCTACTAAAAATATAAAAATTAGCCAGGTGTGGTGGTGCACGCCTGTAATCCCTGCTACTCAGGAGGCTGAGGCAGGAGAATGGCTTGAGTCTGTTGCAGTGAGCCAAGATTGCACCACTGACTCCAGCCTGGGTGACAGAGTGAGACTCCCTCTCAAAAAAAA
>NW_016112738.1:0-1225 GCF_001604975.1 Cebus imitator | reverse complement strand
AGAGAGAAACGAGAACAGAGTTCTGGGTATCCATAATCACTGACAATAAGGGAAGGGAATCCCAGGAAGGAGCAAGCCAGAGGCAAGGAGCAAATTCTGATCTCTGAAACCTGCATTTGTGAGGCAGATTCCAAGCAGCACAGCTAAGGATTAAGAAACTGACTTAATATTAAAATTATATCCAAAAGGGTTTGCTGTTCCAATCTAACCAAATTAATTACTTATTAATACAAATAATTGGTACAAACACACCATTTGTGGGGGAGATTATAATACTATCCAAAGTTACTATAATATAACATTCATAAATACAACCCTACATTGATCAATTTTTGGTCAAGTGATCTTTTTTGATACAAAAATTACCTCAAAAGTAATCAAGAATTTAAATGTATGAGCTAAAAGTATATGATTATTGGTATGGTTTGGCTATATCTCCACTCAAATCTCAACTTGAATTTTATCTCCCAGAATTCTCCTGTGTTGAGGAAGAGACCCGGGGGGAGATAATTGAATCATGGGGGGTGGTCTTTCCCATGCTGTTCTTCTGATAGTGGGTAAGTCATATGAGATCTGATGAGTTTATCAGGGTTTTCTGCTTTGCTTCTCTCTCATTTTTCTCTTGCTGTCACCATGTAATAAGTGCCTTTCACCTCCTTCCATGATTCTAAGGGTTCCCCAGCCATGTGGAACTGTAAGTTCAGTTGAACCTTTTTCTTCCTGCTCTCGGGTATGTCTTTATCAGCAGCATGAAAATGGACTAATATAGTTATTTAAATAAGCTTAAAAAGTTGAAAATAATAACACCTGTTCATGAAGAAATAAGCAAAACTCTGAGCAAGTGTAAGATTGAAGTGAACTTTTGTGATTTAATACAAGGACATCCACAATAACCTGAAGGTGACTGAAGCTACTCAATAGTGAAGTGTGCAATGCATTTCTGGCCAAGTAAAAAAAAAATAATAACGCATGCTTACTACCCCACTTCTATTCAGAATTGTATAAGTTGCTCTTAGTTATTGAAAAATAAGAGAATAAATTTAATGTCATAAAGATGTGACAATAAACAGTAATATTGTCTCCATTTGCAACTGACATGATTACCCATGTAGAAAATGTTAAGAAATTCATAAAATCGGGCCGGGCGCGGTGGCTCAAGCCTGTAATCCCAGCACTTTGGGAGGCCGAGGCGGGTGGATCACGAGGTCAAGAGATCGAGACCATC
>NW_016112737.1:0-1225 GCF_001604975.1 Cebus imitator | reverse complement strand
AAAAAAAAGGAAGAAAAATAAAATGCTTGTGGAAAATAGTACTAGTACGTTAAGCTCAAACAGGATCACAAATTGTATCCAAGGCCCTGTTTCCATCATTTTGACTGGAAAACCTAAAATTCATAGGGAATTAGTACTCGAAGTATCAGAAAGATTTTGACTAGTAGTTAAGGATCTCAACAAATATGACTTCAGTCCAGTTTGAAAAATCTTAAAAGCAATAATGTCATTGTTTCTAGGCAACTGAAATATATCCCGGAACAAAGTTCAAGAACATGTGTAATTATACATAGGTATGCAGCACCAACAAACTAAGGTTCACAATATTTGTTATTTTTCATTCAGTAAAAGACTATCAAGTATACCAAAACCAGGAAACTACCACAAAGAATGAGAAGAAAAACAGAAATGAATCAATCAAATCCAACCCAAAACTGACTGGATTCTGGGTTGGCTTTTTTCTGATTCTGCACAGGTTAGGATGAGCAGAAAAGAACATAAAAACAAGTGGTATAATATTATTCTATTAGTTCAAAAAGCTAGGTATAAGATTGAATGTGTTTTAGAGAAGGTAAAGAAATATACAAATCAAACTTCTAGAGGTGAAAACTACAATGACTGATGAAAATTTTGCTACAGAGGCTTCATGACAGATTAGGCATTGCAGGAGGTAAAATTAGTGAAGGAAGACAAAGCAATAGAAACTATCCAAAATGAAACTAAAAGAGAAAAAGACACATAAAATAAATAAAATAGCGAATTAGTAAAAAGCCTTAATAGATATATAATTGAAGTTAATTAAAGAAATGAGGTGAAAATAAAAATATTTGAAGAAATTGTGTATAGTATTTAATAAAAAGTCATTTTTTATTTCATAATTCAGAAAACAATAAGCAGACATAAGATATTAGAACTTACTTAAAAGCTCTTACATTTATGACTATTATTTTCATTTCTAATTACATAGTTCAGAGTATCATAACCATTTTAGTGCCTTTAAATGTCTTTATTGCGTTCTGATACTGAATACTCACATTGCTTTAATTTCTGGGTGCCTGATGCTTTCAATATATTTTTACTGAGACAAATTGAGTTATTTTATTTGGTCCGAACCTCAAAGTGTGTGTGTGTGTACATGAGCGTGCATGTGTGCAGATTTTTTCTCTCTCAGATCTATGTACTTACACTCTGTAAAGAACAATTTACTTCTTTTTTTTTTTTTTTT
>NW_016112736.1:0-1225 GCF_001604975.1 Cebus imitator | reverse complement strand
AAGGAAGGAAGGAAGGAAGGAAGGAAAAACCTCAGCCCACAGGAAAACATCTCAGTGTAATCTATCCACTTCCCTGCTGCATTAAAGCAAATGTAGTCACTGAGCTGGTGTCATTTCTTTATGGACAGGGGTTAAGATCTTAGCTCTGGATTTCTCTTGGTGACCTTTCTGGTCAATTGATTTTATGGGACCTCAGTTTTCTCATCTGTAAAATGGGAATAACAATACCTACAATTGACAGGGCTGTTGCGGAGATTGACTAAAAGATGTCTGCAAGGTGCTTAGCACAATGCCTGGTATATAGCAGCTGTTGAATAAAAGATCATTAGGATTCACATTAATATTCTCCAGTCTCATCATCACCCATCGAGGTAACCTAAGCACTGACTTTATGCCAGATCCTGTGCTGGGGGTCAAAGATGAGCAGAAGATAATGAAAATGTCTGTGAATATTTTTAAATGCTTACTTGATGTAACTGCATTGTGTGTGTGTGTGTGTGTGTGTGTGTGTGTGTGTGTGTGTGTGTGAGTCAGTCACTTAACCCCCATATCAGTCAACCCTAGGACATAGCTACTGTTAGTATCAGCTCTATTTTACTGAAGAGGAAGTTGAGGTTCAGAGAAAGTAAAGAACTTTCCCAACATCATGCCAATATGCCTCTTGAGGGTCTGGGGTTAGCATTGCAGTGTGAGTCAGCTTCTCTGCTATATCTGCTCTACCCAATTGCCACTCAGGACCTCCTTGGTTGCAACTGACAATGACCCCAGATGGCGGCCAAACACTCTGGCCACTAACTACATGGGTTCGAATCCCAGCTCTGCTGCTTAGCATTTCTGTAACCTTGGGCACGTTATTTAAATTGTCTGTTCCTCAGTTCTTCCTCTGCAGAGGGAATCACACGGGATCATTGTGAGGGGACAGCATAAAGGAGACAGTGCGTCCGAAACACCCACCCCAGGCTGGCATGCACAAAAGTTCAAGAGATGTTGGCCATTTTTTTTTTTTTTAGATGGAGTCTCTCTCTGTTACCAGGCTAGAGTGCAGGGGTGCGATCTCAGCTCACCGAAATCTCCGCCTCCCAGGTTCAAGCGATTCTCTTGCCTCAGCCTCCCAAATAGCTGGGACCACAGGTATGCGCCACCACACCCAGCTAATTTATATATATTTTTATTAGAGATGGGGTTTCACCATGTTGGCCAGGATGGTCTCAATCTCTCTTTAAAA
>NW_016112735.1:0-1225 GCF_001604975.1 Cebus imitator | reverse complement strand
AAAAAAAAAAAAAAAAAGGGGAATCCTTGGCCCCGGGGGAAACGAGCACTCTTCTGTGTGGCAGCCAGGCCAGACTCCCCGGTCCGTGGACACCCTCTACCCTCCTCCGAAGCTTTAGGATTTGAAGCCAGAAGGGGTTTTTAGGAACAGGACCGTGAGAGAGTGGATAGAAGTGAAGAATTTGCTAATTGGTGGATGATTTGGTGGAAGAAATAAAATATGGCAGACATTACCTGACAATTTGAACATGAGGGAAATCAAACTGGGCTCTGGAGAGTTGGGAAGAGGAAGTCTGCATCAGCAAACGGACGTGTCCAGGATTTCTTCCTGTGGAAGCCTTGACGATTTCTTTGTATCTGTCCTAACACAGTAACAACTTCCCCTTGGTTGAGAGGAGAGGTGGAAGAATCTACTTAACCCAGCAAAATATTTTCCTAGCCAGATTTTCTTCAGTGTGAAAATGTTTATTGACTCAGTGATTCCACTGGGTAGGGTTGGTGACATCAGAGCCACTTCCCCCATTTAACGCTATAAATAATAAATGGTGACACTGAAAGTCTGTTGGATAGCTGCATGGTTTCTGTGGATGATGATATCTGGGGAGTTGAGATGCTTGTTTTAAAAATGGAAGTACAGTAGCATAAATATGGAGGCAGCTTAATGTTTGCTGTCCTTTGCGTAATTCACAGAACTGGACTTCTCTAGCGTTCTTGAAAACTAGGAGGAAAAAAGAGAAACTGGTAGTTTTTGATTTTTGTATGGATGTGTGTGTGCACGTGTGGTTGTTTTCAAAGAGATAATGTCACATGCTGAGTAATTTTTCCTTTTCAGCATAATTTATCATACTTGTAGTCAAGTGTTTGCTATTCTGTAACTTTCGTAGTGGGTTATTTTGCTAAATATCTTTAATCGACTAAGTATATTACATATTCTTAAGGATGTACAAACTACCTGTACTTACAACAGAAGTACTTCATATCGAAAAATTGTAACTTGGTGCCTCTTTGAAATTGGCTGTTCCCAGCTCCTTCTGTTTCTATGCTTTTTAAAAATAACTAAAATGTCTTTATTTTCAAAGGAATTGGGAGAAATACATTGTAACCCACGTCAGTGTATGGTTACAAAATAAAAAAATAAAAACCTTTGGCCTAAATTCATTGGCTTCTTATGTTTATAACTTAAAAAGTTTTGATTTTACATGATAGGACTTGGTTTTTTTTTTTTT
>NW_016112734.1:0-1226 GCF_001604975.1 Cebus imitator | reverse complement strand
TTCAAGTGATTCTCCTGCCTCAGCCTCCTGAGTAGGTGGGACTGTAGGCATGCGCCACCATGCCTGGCTAATTTTTTGTATTTTTAGTAGAGATGGGGTTTCACCGTGCTTGTCAGGATGGTCTCGTTCTCCTGACCTTGTGATCTGTCAACCTCAGCCTCCCAAAGTGCTGGGATTAGAGGCATGAGCCACCACACCCAGCATGGTCAAATTTTTCAAGGAATGAAGTAGTACGGGCTGGGCATGGTGGCTCACACCTGTAATCCCTGCACTTTGGGAGGCCAAGGTGGGAAGATCACTTGAGGTCAGGAGTTTGGGACCAGCCTAGGCAACATAGTTAGACCCCCTTCTCTATTAAAATAAAAAAAGTAGTATGTATATAGAAAATAAAAACGTAGAATAAGAAGCAGCAAATTATTGAATGGTTCAAGGGTAAGGGAACTTTGACTTTCTATAATGTTTCAGTTTTTATTTATTTTAAAAATAATTAGTGTATATTGCTGTTAGAAGCAGTGAAAAGTATTTTTTAAAGGCATACTTTTCTTAGATGCTGTCGTTAGGTATCTATATGCTAATTTTTATACTAATACAAAACTGGGTATAGAATAAACGTATCCTGGCTCCCAGTGTAGGATGTTTTCCATTATATCACAGCGCCCTCAGTCAGCTGTAGCAATAGGCTGTATTCAGTGTGCTTCATGCTAAACAGGGTAATTTGATTCTATAACTTTGTTGAAATGGAATTTTATATATAACTTGGATTAAAGGAGAAAGTTTTTGACTTATGAATTCTAGAAATTTGAATTTTTTGCCAGGCACAGTGGCTCGCTCACACCTGTAATCCCAGGACTTTGGGAAGCTGAGGCAAGTGGGTCACTAGAGGTCAGGAGTTTGAGACCAGCCTGGCCAACATGGTGAAACCCCGTGGTTGAAAAATACAAAAATCAGGCCTGGCACAGTGGCTCATGCCTGTAATCCCAGCACTTTGGGAGGCCGAGGCAGGTGGATTGCCTGAGGTCGGTGGATCGCCTGAGGTCAGGAGTTTGAGACCAGCCTGATTGACATGGTGAAAGTCTCTACTAAAAATTCAAAAATCAGCTGGGTGTGGTTGTGGGTGCCTGTAATCCCAGCTACTTGGGAGGCTGAGGCAGGAGAGTCACTTGAACCTGGGAGGTGGAGGTTGCAGTGAGCTGAGATCATACCATTGCACTCCAGCCTGGGTGACA
>NW_016112733.1:0-1226 GCF_001604975.1 Cebus imitator | reverse complement strand
TTTTTTAGACAGAGTCTTTCTCTGTCACCCAGGCTGGAGAGCAGTGGCACAATCTTGGCTCACTGCAACCTCTGTCTCCCGAGTTTAAGCAGTTCTCCTTCTTCAGCCTCCCAAGTGGCTAGGATTACAGGCACCACCCACCATCCCCAGTTAATTTTTACATTTTTAGTAGAGACAAGGTTTCACCATGTTGGCCAGGCTGGTTTCAGACTCCTGACCTCAGGTGATCCACCTACCTTGGCTTCCTAAAGTGCTGGGATTACAGGCACGAGCCACTGTGCCTGGCCATTTTTTTTTTCATAAGAGACAGGGTCTTGCTCTGTCACTCAGGCTGGAGTACAGAGGTGCGATCACAGCTTACTGCAGCCTCCACCTCCTGGGCACAATCTATCCTCCTACGTCAGCCTCCTGAGTAGCTGGGACTATATGCTTGTGCCACCATACTCAGCTAATTAATTTTTTTGTAGAGATAGGGTCTCCCTCTATTGCCCAGGCTGGTCTCGAACTCCTGGCTCTGGCGATCCTCCCTCTTTGACCTAAGTGTTGAGATTACAGGCATGAGCCACAGCACCCAGCCTGACTCACTTCCAATGGAAAGAATGTAGCCAAAGTGATGGAATGTCATTTCCAACACAAGATTTCTAAAAGATTGTGGCTACCATCTTCGGTAACCCTTCTTGCTCCCTCACTGGCTCAGTCTGAGAGAAGCCAGCTGGTATGTTGTGAGATGGAGAGACCTATGTGGCAGGCAACTGATGTCTCTAGCCAACAGCTTTGTGAGTGGACTTGAAAGTGGAACCTCCCCTGGCAGCCTCAGCTGACCCTCTGATGCAGCCTTGTGAGAGACTCCGATCCAGTGGCACTCAGTTAAACAGTGCCAGGTTCCTGACCCATGGAAACTGTGACCCATAAATGTCATTTTTTAAAAGAGTTTATGGTCATGTGCAGTGGCTCACGCCTGTAATCCCAGCACTTTGGGAGGCTGAGGTGGGTGGATCACCTGAGGTCAGGAGTTTGAAACCAGCCTGACCAACATGGTGAAACCCCAGTCTCTACTAAAAATACAAAAAAATCAGCCAGATGTGGTGATGCATACCTATAATCCCAGCTACCTGGGAGACTGAGGCAAGAGAATTGCTTGAACCTGGGAGGCAGAGGTTGAAGTGAGCCGAGATCGCACCACTACATTCCACCCTGAGTGACAAGAGCGAAACTCCATCTCAAAA
>NW_016112732.1:0-1226 GCF_001604975.1 Cebus imitator | reverse complement strand
AACAGCAGGTGAGAAAACTTTCTAACACCTGATGTCAGCATTAGAATATGAACTTATTTTTGTTCTTTGTCACTGGTGATATTTCAATACCTTCTAAGTAGATTTTCAGTATGACAGCAGAAAATGTTACAGGGACTGACTCTAGGTTAACTTACGGGCATATGCAGATAGGCCAAGTAAATGCTTCAGAGGCAACAATAACCTGCCATGTGTTTCTCAGTTTTGGATGAAGGTTTTCATCTGGCAAAAATCTTCCAAGAATTTATTATCTGGAATTTTTCCTTTTCTGAGAAAAATCTCAAATAAAATATAAAGCAGTAGAAAGGAGACTAATGGAGTTAATAAATAAATAGCACCAGTGTAACAAGAGCTAAAAAATTTGGGCAGGTAAAGTTCTAAAGTAGAAAACTGAACTTATCTTGTTTATCTTCTCATGGTGTTAGATACAAGTAAATATTCAATAAAAAGAAAATGATTATAAGCTTTATTGTGGGCTGAACAATGGACCCTCAAGATGTTCACATCCAAATTCCCAGAACCTGTGATTGCTACCGTCTATGGCAAAAAGGACTCAGCAGGCATGATTATGTTAAGGGTTTAGACACAAATAGATTATCCAGGATAATCTGAGTGGGTCCAATGTGATCAGAGCGGTCCTTATAAGAGGGAAGCCGAAGAGCAGGCACAACAGGGGATGTAATGACTGAAGCAGAGGATGAAGTGATAGGCTTTGAGGATGAAGGAAGGGGCCACAGACTAAGGAATTCTGGCAGCCACTAGAAGCTACTTCAGGCAAGAAAACAAGTCCTTCTCTCTGAGCCTCTAGAAAGAGCTATTCCCGTTGAAATCTTATCTAATTGAAACAAATTTTGGACCTCTGATCTCCACAACCATAAGAGAATACATTTGTGTTAAGTCACTGTTTGTGGTAATTTGTTACAGCAGCAAGAGGAAACTAATACAAGCCTTCTTTTCTCAATTTAATTGATATTCAAAGTGTTTTTGAAAAGTTAGAAATGGCAAAGACCTGGAACCAACCCAAATGCCCACCGACGATAGACTGGATAGGGAAAATGTGGCACATATACACTATGGAATATTATGCAGCCATCAAAAACGATGAGTTTGTCTCCTTTGTAGGGACATGGATGAACCTGGAAACCATCATTCTCAGCAAACTGACAGAAGAGCAGAAGATCAAACACCGAATGTTCTCACTCATAGGC
>NW_016112731.1:0-1226 GCF_001604975.1 Cebus imitator | reverse complement strand
GCCTCGGCCTCCCAAAGTGCTGGGATTACAGGCTTGAGCCACCGCGCCCGGCCAACCCCATCTTTTAAAAAAAAAAATTTTTCATGCCTTCTATTTCCTCTTAATTTCAGTAGTTAAGAATTTCAACTAAAATAAATATTATTTATTTGTATTTAATTTAATTTTTTTTTTTTTTTTGAGATGGAGTTTCACTCTTGTTGCCCAACCTGGAATGCAGTGGTGCAATATCGGCTCACTGCAACCTCTGCCTCTCAGGTTCAAGTGATTATCTTGCCTCAGCCTCCCAAGTAGCTGGGATTACAGGTACCTGCCACCATACCCGGCTAGTTTTTGTATTTTTAGTAGAATTGGGATTTCACCATGTTGGCCAGGCTGATCTTGAACTCCTGACCTCAGGTGATCCACCTGCCTCACCCTCCCAAAGTGCTGGGATTACAGGCTGCACCCAGCTAAAAAGTTTTTTTGAGACAGAGTCTCGCTCTGTCACCCAGGGTAGAGTGCAGTGACATGATCTCGGCTCACTGAAGCCTCCACCTCCTGGGTTCAAGTAATTCTCCTGCCTCACCCTCCTGAGTAGCTAAGAATACATGCAATCATCACCACGCCCTGCTAATTTTTGTATTTTTAGTAGAAATGGGGTTTTGTCATGTTGGCCAGGCTGGTCTCAAACTCCTGACCTCGAGTGATCCACCCACCTTGGCCTCCCAAAGTGCTGAGATTATAGGCGTGAGCCACTGTACCCTGCCCAGATGATAAATGTTATTGCATATGATGAGAGTTGGTGGGGGGGAGATTTTTATTTAACCCTATGTATTATGTCAGCTATAACTCTATTATAATGTCCTTCATGAGATTTTTGGGGGTGAATAGAAAGCTAGCAAAATAATTAGATAAATACGTTGCAGAAAATCATACACATTTTCAAATCAAATACATAAAACGAGCCAGGTAAGGTGGCTTATGCCTGTAATTCCAGCACTTTGGGAGGCCAAGGCGGGTGGATCACCTCAGGTGAGGAGTTCGAGACCAGCCCGACCAACATGGTGAAACCTCGTCTCTACTAAAAATACAAAAATTAGCTGGGCATGTTGGTGGGTGCCTGTAACCCCACCTACACAGCAGGCTGAGGCAGGAGAATCACTTGAGTCTGGGAGGTGGACGTTGCAGTGAGCCGAGATTGTGCCATTGTACTCCATCCAGCCTGGGCAACAGAATGAGAATCGGTC
>NW_016112730.1:0-1226 GCF_001604975.1 Cebus imitator | reverse complement strand
TTAACCCACCCAAACATCTCAAACCCACCCTTTGCTGACCTTCTATAACCCCATTTTTAAAAGTTTTTTTTTTTTTTTTTTTTTTTTTTTTTTTTGAGACAGAATCTCACTCTGTTGCCCAGGCTGGAGTGCGTGGTCTCTCCACCTCCCAGGCTCAAGCAATTCTTATGCCTCAGCCTCTTGAGTAGCTGGGACTACAGGCGCCCGCCACCACACTCAGCTAATTTTTGTATTTTTTAGTAGAAGTGGGGTTTTACCATGTTGGCCAGGCTGGTCTCACACTCCTGACCTGAGGTGATCCACCCACCTCAGCCTTCCAAAGTGCTGGGATTACAGGTGTGAGCCACTGCACCCAGCCAATTACTTACTGTATGATCTTAGGCAAATCCTTATTCTTTGGGACCAGTGCCTTCACTTATGAACTAAGCAAGTTGGCAGGTGTCATGGTGCACATCTGTAATCCCACCTACTCAGGAGACTGAAGCAAGAGGGACACTTGAGTCCAGGAGTTGGAGGCTGCAGTGAGTTATTTATTTGTTTATTTTTTTAATTTATTTTATTTTTTTGGGATGGAGTTTCGCTCACGTTACCCAGGCTGGAGTGCAATGGCGCGATCTCGGCTCACCGCAACCTCCGCCTCCTGGGTTCAGGCAATTCTCCTGCCTCAGCCTCCTGAGTAGCTGGGATTACAGGCACGCGCCACCATGCCCAGCTAATGTTTTGTATTTTTAGTAGAGACGGGGTTTCACCGTGTTGACCAGGGTGGTCTCGATCTGTTGACCTCGTGATCCACCCGCCTCGGCCTCCCAAAGTGCTGGGATTACAGGCTTGAACCACCGCGCCCGGCCGTTGAACAAGAATTCTTAACGTGGTTCCCAGATCAAACGGGGTATGTGTGCACATGTGTGCATTTTCTGAGGTGAGGATCTAGATATTTCATCCAAAAAAGGTTAAGAAGCACTGATACACAGCGACATGAGTGTACAGTGGAAAGGGCAGTGGTTTGGGAGCCAGCCTCAGGTACAGGCCCAGTTATCCTGTTGTTAGCTGTGTGACCTTGGCCAAGTTCATTGATTTTGTTTTCTTGAGACAGAGTCTTGCTCTGTTACCCAGGGTGGAGTGCGGTGTTGCAATCTCGGCTCACTGCAACATCCACTTCCCGAGTTCAAGAGATAATCCTGCCTCAGTCTCCTAGTAGGTGGGATTACAGGCGTGTGCCACCATGT
>NW_016112729.1:0-1226 GCF_001604975.1 Cebus imitator | reverse complement strand
TGAGACAGAGTTTCACTCTTGTTGCCACGGCTGGAGTGTAGTGGCCTGATTTCGACTCACTGCAACCTCTGCCCCCAGGTTCAAGTGATTCTCCTGCCTCAGCCTCCTGAGTAACTGAGAATACAGGTGCCCACCACCACAACTGGATAATTTATTGTATTTTTAGTAGAGATGGGGTTTCATCATGTTGGCCAGGCTGGTCTTGAACTCCCGACCTCAGGTGATCTACCCACCTTGGTCTCCTAAAGTGTAGGGATTGCAGGCATAAGCCACCGAGCCCGGCCAGGATTCTTTGAAGTAATGTTTGTATTCTGCAGTCATCACAGATTTGCATCAAAAAATATACACCAACAATTAAGTGAGAAACGAACCATCAGCTGGCTATATACTCATTTGCGTTTCTTTCTTTCTTAATGATAGTGAAACTAAGTGAAAGAATAGATTGAAATTAAGTACCTGTCGCTGATTTTTCTTGCGAATTAGCCCATTCAATATTAGTTAGACTTTGGGATATTTTGTGGGGCTAAGAGGAGAAGATCCACCTTGTGATGGAATTGACATTTAGCAGAAAGGCAGTGAGGTGTTTGGGGTTGTTCCTTTTGTGAACAATACTGTAAAGGCAAAAAAAAAAAAAAGGGGGGGGGCTACTGTATGTACAGTGTGCCAGTGAAAGCATCACCCTGACAAGCACGGGCAGCAGCACCACTTATACTTCACCCCGATTTTGTTTCCTTCTTGCACGAGCTCCTTTGACAGGGAGGCTTCCAAGCAGGTGGGCAACCGCAGGCCACGAGACACAGGCGCCCCATCCCATCTCGGAGTATGATGTCCACACCTCCCCTTTGTCTCTAAACCTCATGTAACTGAGCTTAGCTAATCATGGAGAACTGGCAGACTTGGCGAGATACCTTTGTTTTTTATTTCTTAAAGAAACAAGATAGGCCGGGCGCAGTGGCTCACGCCTGTAATCTCAGCACTTAGGGACACTGAGGCGGGCGGATCATGAGGTGAGGAGATCAAGACCATCCTGACTAACACAGTGAAACCCTGTCTCTACTAAAAACATAAAAATTAGCCCAGTGTGGTGGCATGCGCCTGTAGTCCCAGCTACTCAAGAAGCTGAGGCAGGAGAACAACTTGAACCCAGGAGGCGGAGGTTGCAGTGAGCCAAGATTGCGCCACTGCACTCTAGCCTGGGCAACAGAGAGATACTCCGTCTTAGAAAA
>NW_016112728.1:0-1227 GCF_001604975.1 Cebus imitator | reverse complement strand
GCCACCATGCCCAGCTAATTTTTTGTATTTTTAGTAGAGACGGGGTTTCACCATGTTGACCAGGATGGTCTCGATCTCTTGACCTCGTGATCCACCCGCCTCGGCCTCCCAAAGTGCTGGGATTACAGGCTTGAGCCACCGCGCCCGGCCCATCACCATCATTTTATGCTGCAGCCTCTCTTTTATTTTAATTTTATTTTCTTCCCTTTTCACTCCTGGTTCCCAGTCTCATTCCCCTTCTCATCTCTTGTATATTTACTATGTGCCCGTCCAAGCGACTTTCAGCAAGTTTCTTTAGATGTGTGTCCAATGAAAAACATACAGTATTGCTTTTGCTTTAAAAAAAAAAAAAAGTACTGAAATGGTATTGTGCCCTAGATCCATTCTGTTACTTTTTTTTTTTTTTTTTTTTTTTTTGAGACAGAGTCTTGCTCTGTTGCCCAGGCTGGAGTGCAGTGGCATGATCTCGGCTCACTGCAACCTCCACCTCCTGGGTTCCAGCAATTCTCCTGCCTCAACCTCCTGAGTATCTGGGATTACAGGTGCCCACCACCACACCCGGCTAATTTTTGTATTTTTAGTAGAGATGGGATTTCACCATGTTGGCCAGGCTGGTCTTGAACTGGCCTCAAGTAATCTACCCACCTTGTCCTCCCAAAGCACTGGGATTATAGGCGTGAGCATTTTTTGTTTTTTCAGTGATATGGTTTTGAGATCCATTCATGTTGCTGTATGTGCAGCTAGTTCCCCTCTTCCTCTCTCCTTCCTCCTGTAGGTGTTCTAGTGTATATGCAGTGAACATTTCATGTATCTGTTTCATTTTGATGGGCATTGTTATTGTCTCTGACTCCTGGAAACCCCAATGCTGTATTTATTCCACTAGAACCTGGTACCTTGGGCATCTGTGGGATAACTTTTCTGGCCTGTAGACTCAGGAGTAGAAAGCCTGCATGTGACCGGCACGGTGGCTCACGCCTGTAATCCCAGCACTTTGGGAGATCGAGGTGGGTGGATAACGAGGTCAGCAGTTTGAGAACAGCCTGGCCAAGAGGGCGAAACCCTGTCTCTACTAAAAATACAAAAATTAGCTAGGCACGGTGGCAGGTGCCTGTGATCCCAGCTACTCAGGAGGCTGAGGCAGAAGAATTGTTTGAACCCGGGAGGCGGAGGTTGAGCTCGTGCCGCTGCACTCTAGTCTAGGCAACAGAGCAAGACTCTGTCTCAAAA
>NW_016112727.1:0-1227 GCF_001604975.1 Cebus imitator | reverse complement strand
GCACTTTGGGAGGCTGAGGCGGGTGGATCACAAGGTCAAGAGATCGAGACCATCCTGGTCAACACGGTGAAACCCCGTCTCTACTAAAAATACAAAAAATTAGCTGGGCATGGTGGTGTGTGCCTGTAATCCCAGCTACTCGGGAGGCTGAGGCAGGAGAATTCCCTGAACCCAGGAGGCGGAGGTTGCCGCGAGCCGAGATCGCGTCATTGCACTCCAGCCTGGGTAACATGAGTGAAACTCCGTCTTAAAAAAAAAAAAAGAAATGGAGTAGTTCAGGCTAGAGTTCAGTGGCATGATCTTGGCACCCTGCAACCTCTGCCTGTTGCCTGAGCCCCTTGAGTGGCTGGTATTACAGGCGCGCATCACCATACTCAGCAAGTTTTGTTTTTTTGTTTTTTTCCCTGAGATGGAGTCTTGCTCTTGTTGCCCAGGCT
Source organism: Cebus imitator (assembly GCF_001604975.1). Lineage (NCBI taxonomy): Eukaryota > Metazoa > Chordata > Mammalia > Primates > Cebidae > Cebus > Cebus imitator. The sequence continues at coordinate 790 of NW_016112727.1, read as the reverse complement.
GGAGTGCAGTGGCACGTTCTTGGCTCACTGCAACCTCTGCCTCCCGGGTTCAAGCAGTTCTGCCTCAGCCTCCCAAGTATCTGGTAGTATAGGTGCCCGCCATCACATCTGACTAATTTTTGTATTTTTAGTTGAGACAGTGTTTTACTCTCTTGGCTAGGCCGGTCTTGAACTCCTGACTTCAGATGATCCACCCACCTCGGCCTTCCAAAGTGCTGGGATTATAGGTGTGAGCCACTGTGCCTGGCCAAATTTTTGCGTTTTTAGCAGAGATGGTTGATTTCACCATGTTTGCCAGGCTGGTCTTGAACTCCTGACCTCAGGTGATCCACCCGCCTCTGCCTCCCAAAGTGCTGGGATTACAAGTGTGAGCCACTGTGCTCTGCCCCTAAGAGGATTTATAAAATCAAAAAATCTGTGAACACCTTTCTGGAACATGTTCTTTTTTTTTTCCTTTTGAGATGGAGTCTTACTCTCGTGCCTAGTCTGGAGTACAGTGGTGGTGGTGTAATCTCAGCTCACTGCAACCTCTGCCTCCCAGGTTCAAGAGATTCTCCAGCTGCAGCCTCACCAACAGCTGAGACTACAGAGTCATTCCGCCATACCTGGCTAATTTTGGTATTTTTAGTAGAAATGGGATTTCACTATGTTTTCCAGGGTGACCTTGAACACCTGACCTAAGTTATCTGCCCACCTTGGCCTTTCAAAGTGCTGGGAGCACAGCGTTGAGCCACTGCCCCTGTCCTGGAATATGATTTTTATTTTATTTTTTGGTTTTTTTTTTTTTTTT
>NW_016112726.1:0-1227 GCF_001604975.1 Cebus imitator | reverse complement strand
CCTTCTAGTCTATGTAGGCCAGCATGCTTTTGAAATGCAAATGTGCCCATATCCCTATCCTGCTTAACCTTATTATGGGTTTTTGATAAACTACAAGACAGTAGTTGCACTCCTCTTGATGTCTTCCAAGGCTTATGCGATATATTTGGTGCTTGAAGTATGGATTGTTTCTCCCACAAATGCCTTGGATTCTAGTAAAACTGAGTTATTTGTATTTAACATTCCACAGTCATTTACGTGTCTATTATTTTGTGTAACATGATTACTTTCCCAGTGGAAATATAAATAAATAAAATCACTTTGAAACACTTTGGCATTGCTCATAAAATTGAAGATGCACAAATTTTACAACTCAGACATTCCACCTATAAGTGGATACTGTCAGAAAAGAGAATCTCTTAAATATTTGCATTAGGAGACATATTCAGAAGAGTAACATTCAGAAAACTCAAAATGTACACCAGCAAAAATAATTAACTATATTTTATTATACCCCAGTTATCCAAATTCAAGTTAGCCACTCCAAACTCACTCCTGATTATCTTCATAAACAGATCTGGGACCTTTAAATATTTCTTCTTTGCCAAGTGTTATGATGTTAAACTTTGTGATTAGAAAGCATTGGAGAGACATTCCAAGAAGGTGCTTTCCAATCTGCTTTCTGTATGCACCCTTGGCAGGTTCCCAAAATGCCAATGATATATCCAGAATCTAGTCCAGATAGCATACAGGGCTACAGCAGTCCCCAGATTCTGATTCTGTAGTTCAGTCTGCTGCAATAGCATCCAATTCCTGAAGTTCATGGTGGTCAGGAGAACCCAGCAGCCAAGAGAGTCTCCTGAAAGAGCTCTCTGCCAAAATAAAAAATCTACTGTATATAAATGGAAAATAAGAGTGTCAAGGTTTAAAACTAACTGATGTTACACAAAAGGTTACAGTGATTTTGTTTTGGAGTAGCTCTGGCAGTATGTGAGAATAACAAAGCCTGTGAGATGAATGTGAAGCATCGTACTGTTGTTTCCACAGTGTAATTATCTTCAACATCCATCTTAGAGGCAGCTAAATAGGGTGAAAGAAATATTTCGGGTTAACCTAGATATTAAACTGAAAATTGCTTTTTTGTTTTGGAACTCAAATGTTACTTCCTCAAGCTTTGCAATGTAGACTCATTTTCTGAAATTGGTTTTATCAAATCATATCCTTGATAATTAGTATAATTTTCTGCAA
>NW_016112725.1:0-1227 GCF_001604975.1 Cebus imitator | reverse complement strand
GTGGCGTGATCTCGGCTCACTGTAATCTCTGCCTTTCCAGTTCAAGCAATTCTCCTACCTCAGCCTCCCAAGTAGATGGGATTATAGGCGCCTGCCACAATCCTCAGCTAATTTTCTGTATTTTTAGTAGAGAAGGGGTTTCACCATGTTGAGCAGAATGGTCTCAATCTCCTGACCTTGTGATTGGCCCACCTTGACCTCCCAAAGTGCTGAGATTACTGGTGTGAGCCACCACACCTGGGCTTTTTTTTTTTTTTTTTTTTTTTTATTTTTGTTATTTACACTTTTCTGATTTTTAATAGTTCTGTGTTCACAGTTCACTCATTAACTTATTTTTAATTTTTAAAATTAATGTATATATCAATTTTTATTTCTTTCTGAAAATTTTATATTTTTCTCAAAACCACACCACATTGCCCTTTTTTATATACATTTTAATCTTTTATTAAAATTTGAACATTAACGTTAATGTGTCCCAATCTTTATAATACAGCTTTCTCCTGACATACTTTGAATAAGTGTCTGGGTGAGAGATTCTAAGAGTCTCAAAAACATGTTTTCTGAGGCACGGTGTGGTGGCTCACGCCTGTAATCCAAGCACTTTGGAGGCCAAGGCAGGTGGATCACCTGAGGTTGAGAGTTCAAGACCAGCCTGACCAACATGGTGAAACTCCGTCTTTAAAAAAAAAAAAAACATGTTCTTAGAGTGTGTCGTCTGAAATTTTGTGTTTATTTTTTACTTAAAGAAAATTAAAGAGCTGTGCTGGGTAAATATGACAAATTGTTTTTTTTCTTCTTCTTCTATGTGCTTTTTGCATTGTGCTCACCTGGGGCACTTGAAACAATTCATTTATAATTTCTACTCAGATGTATATTTTGGTTATTTTTTTTACCCATTCAGAGGTCTTTTTTATTTTTTTTGAGATGGAGTTTCACATTTGGTGCCCAGGCTGGAGTGCAGTGGCACAATCTTGGCCTATTGCAACCTCCATCTCTTGGGTTCAAACAATTCTCCTGCCTCAGCCACCTAAGCAGCTGAGATTATAGGCACACACCACCACACCTGGCTAATTTTGTATTTTTAGTAGAGACAGGGTTTCATCATGTTGATCAGGCTGGTGTCGAACTCCTGACCTCAAGTGATTCACCCACCTTGGCCGCCCAAAGTACAGCTTGCTTTTTTATGTTTAAATATGTGGCACAGGCCAGGCGCAGTGGCTCACACCT
>NW_016112724.1:0-1227 GCF_001604975.1 Cebus imitator | reverse complement strand
AGAAAATTATGATAAAATATGACTTAAAGATTTTTATAACATCATTTCACAGTACTGTACATATAGCCTACTCAATTTACGACCAAATCGTGTTATGACTGGTCTGTCAGAACCAATCGTGGTTGTAAGTCGAGCACTAGCTGTACATTCAATTGGGTATTAAATTTAGATGTGATGGTTAAAAAAAAAAAGAAACAAAAACCAAATAAATTTAGATTTGAGCTTCCCAGCAGCCAAAGTAAAAAGGGATACATTGATTGTTAGGATTCTAAAAGCACAGGTTGGTTTTATTAAAGTTAGTCAAGTTAAATTGGATCCTGCTTTTAGAATTCATTTCTCTTTTTTTTTTTGGGACGGAGTTTCACTCATTACCCAGGCTGGAGTGCAATGGCGCGATCTCGGCTCACCGCAACCTCCGCCTCCCGGGTTCAGGCAATTCTCCTGCCTCAGCCTCCTGAGTAGCAGGGATTACCGGCACGCGCCACCATGCCCAGCTATTTTTTGTATTTGTAGAAGAAATAGGATTTCACTATGTTGGCCAGGATGGTCTCGATCTCTTAACCTCATGATCTACCTGCCTCGGCTTCTCAACACCCTGGGATTACAGGTATGAGCTACTGCACCTGGCCAAAAAAATAAGTCTTAACAAATTTTTTAAAACTGAAAATTTATGAATTAAATTCCATGACCAAAATGAAATGAGTATAAAGCAATAGACAAAAACTAAAAAATTTACAGCTAAACAGAAATTAGACAACACTCTTCAGCATACTTATCTTCAAAGCTTGAAATAATATTTTGAAAATGTCCATACTGCTCAATGTAACCTAGAGATTTAATGCAATTTTTTTTAAAGAATCTCTCATTGCATGTTTGAGGACATAGAAACAGCAACCCCAAAAGTATATAAAATCTCCAAAGACAATAAAGTAACCAAAGTCTTCAAAATAAAAGGAACAATGTTGAAGTCATTACAGACCTGATATCAAAATACATTACAAAATTATAGAATAAAAACAATTTGGTATGACTATAATGCTTTAAAATGAACTTAAAAAACAATGCAGCACATATGTAAACTTTTACATATATGATTATATGAAGTTATTTGCATACTCATAATTATTGCAGCATTGTTACTGAAAGCCAATAGGTAAACGCAGTGCAAATTTCTGTCACCAAATAATTCAGGAGACATAATTTAAAATGAAATTAAAAAAAAAAAAA
>NW_016112723.1:0-1227 GCF_001604975.1 Cebus imitator | reverse complement strand
ATAATAGTCTATAGTAAACAGTATAGATAATGGCTAAAATGGAAAAATTGCCGGGCGCGGTGGCTCACGCCTATAATCCCAGCACTTTGGGAGGCCAAGGCAGGTGGATCATGAGGTCAGGAGCCTGGCCAACATGTCGAAAACTGGAAAAATTGCCGGGCGCGGTGGCTCACGCCTATAATCCCAGCACTTTGGGAGGCTGAGGCGGGTGGATCACGAGGTCAAGAGATCGAGACCATCTTGGTCAACAAGGTGAAACCCCATCTCTACTAAAAATACAAAAATTAGCTGGGCATGGTGGCACGCGCCTGTAGTCCCAGCTACTCGGGAGGCTGAGGCAGGAGAATTGCCTGAACCCAGGAGGCGGAGGTTGCGGTGAGCCGAGATCGCGCCATTGCACACAAACCTGGGTAACAAGAGCGAAACCCGTCTCAAAAAAAAAAAAAAGAAAAAAATGCATAAGACCTCAGAAATTTATAGGGCCAAACTACAGGCATTTAGGAAGTTTGTGGGGTGAATTCCAAGGGTTTTTGAACAAGGGGGATGAGATTTGAGGCTCAAATAGACCAAATTCATTGCTATCATGGACTACCAAGGGGTCAGAATTTCATGTGTTGGTTCAAGCACCTGGAAGTGATATTCATCATCTGCAGGATTGGCAAATCTAAGTGTATTGGCCTAGATTTTTAACAGTGGAAAAATGGAAACTTCTCTGGTATACTATGAAGATGGGAGTCTGAAGACTTTGGGAAATGGGAATGTTGTAATTATCTATTAATTTCTATGCCACTCTCTCTAATGTTACTCCCTGGGAGAACTTAGAGATGTTTCTTTCACCAAGTGATTAAGAAATCCATTGATCTTTGGCAATAAAAGAAAATGTTTACTTGTAATATTTTCATAACTATAAATCTTTCTTCCTTAATCCTCTTGCAGATTTTCAAATAGCATTTGTTAGAATATTTATAAAACACACTGTGAAAATACTATTACGATGCATAAAAATTATTTGGAATACCAGACAGAGGCAACATGGCAAAACCTCACCTTTACTAAAAATATAAAAGTTTGCTGGGTGTGGTGGTGCACTCCTATAGTCCCAGCTACTTGGGAAGCTGAGGTGGGAGGATCACTTTAGCCTGGGAGATCAGGTTTGCAGTGAGCCATGATCATGCCACTGCACTCCAGCCTGGGCCACAGATAAGATCCCACTTCAAAAAAAAAAAA
>NW_016112722.1:0-1227 GCF_001604975.1 Cebus imitator | reverse complement strand
TTTTGAGACAGAGTCTCACTCTGCCATGCAGCCCAGAGTGCAGTGGCGTGATCTTGGCGCACTGCAACCTCCACCTCTGGGTTCAAGCGATTCTCCTGCCTCAGCCTCCCCAGTAGCTGGGACTACAGGCGTGTGCCACCACACCCAGCTAACTTCTGTATTTTTAGTAGAGACAGGGTTTCACAATGTTTGCCAGGCTGGTCTCAAATGCCTGACCTCAAGCAATCTGCCTGTCTCAGCTTCTCAAAGTGCTGGGATTACAGGTGTGAGCCACCATGCGTAGCCCAGAAATGACACTTTTAAGATGCCACAGCAGCACCCCATTATCCCCAGGAAGACACATCCAGGCTGCTTTCTTTGAGGTGATGCTTTGTCAAAAATCTTTTTAGGCCAGGCACAGTGGATCCCACCTGTGATCCCAGCAATTTAGAAGGCCAAGACAAGAGGATCACTTGAAGCCAGGAGTTCAAGACCAGCCTGGGCAACACAGCAAGACTTTGTGTTTACAAAATTTCAAAATAAAAACATTAGCCTGGCATGGTGGTACATTCATGCAGTCCCAGCTGCTCAGGAGGTGGAGACAGGAAGATCGCTTAACCTCAGGAGTTTGAGGCTGAAGTGAGCTATAATCACACCACTGCACTCCAGCCTGGACTATGGAGTAAGACCCTGTCTCAAGAAAAAACAAACAAAAATATGTTTAAAGGCAACAACCAGAAAAGCAGAAGGCATTCCAGAACTACATCGCTGCCCAAACTGATATCCTGCTCCTAGAGAAAAGGAAACTCCAGGAGCAACTCAAGGAGCAAGAAGAATAAATCCACAGCAACAGAGAATCTTCAGTCCAAAGCAGGGTGCTTTTCCTGCATGAGGAAAATAAACAATTACAAGAAAGCCTCCTCCAGCTCAGCCTCCTAGAGCATAGTCAACAGAGCAACCCAATTTGCAGAGGAGAGAAAATAACAATTAGTAAAATTCCTGAATTTGAAGTATTGAATAAAGATATTGCCTTTAGCAGCTGGGCACGGTGGCTCACACCTGTAATCCCAGCCCTTTGGGAGGCCGAGGCAGGTGGATCACAAGGTCAAGAGATTGAGACCATCCTGGCCAATATGGTGAAACCCTGTCTCTACTAAAAATACAAAAATTAGCTGGGCATGATGGGGCACACCTGTAGCCCCAGCTACTTGGGAGGCTGAGGCAGGAGAATTGCTTGAACCTGGGAGG
>NW_016112721.1:0-1227 GCF_001604975.1 Cebus imitator | reverse complement strand
GAGTTTCCAGTGGGAGAACAAAGATGCTAGCAGCTCTCTCAGCCCTCGTGAAAACCCTTCCTCAAAACCTTCTGGAAGTTTCCATGAAGCAGTTTATGGCTTAGGAGGAAATAGGGGCTTTCTTCAGTGTACATGTGTGTTGTTCTATCTTCCCATCTCCCCCACACTTTGTGGCATTATTACAGGGGTTCAGGAAACCCCATGGCCAGAGTCAAGCAAGAAGGTCATTAAAAGTTTTTTAAGAGATGAGGCCTCAGTCACTATGTTTTCCAGGCTGGTCTTGAACTCCTGGGTGCCAGCCTGGAATCCACCAGCCTCAGCCTCCCAAAGTGCCCGAATTATAGGCATGAGCTGAGGCGCCTGGCTAAGAAGGTCATTTGGAACAATTTCTGGTAATGACATTCCCTTCTGGAAAAACAGCAGAGCTGACTTTTTCATGAGGAGGCTTGCATTGTGTGTCTGTGATTGCTTTCCTAAGATAATTCATTTTTTTTTTTTTTTTTGTAGAGATGGGTTGTGCAGGCTGGCTTTGAACTCCTGGCCTCTAGCAATCTTCCTGACTTGGCCTCCCAAAGTGCTAGGATTATAGATGTGAGCCACCGTGCCTGGCCTCCTGAGAGACTTCTATTCAAGGAGCTTCTAGATAACTCATTTCTGCTGGCGATAGGGGTGCAAAGCATCAGACTTCACAGCTTTGCTCTTTTGAAAAATCCTCATCAGGTGGGCTTTGTGGCTAGCTGGATTGATAACATGGAAAAAGATTCTAAAAAAATACATCAGTTCCATAGCTGCATCTAGACATACTCCGTTAGTCCTTGAAAATGGGTGATTTTTGAAGTGTCCTAAAACATAGATTGGTTGGAAGGATTTTGCCTTGGGGTTTTTGAGGACTCTAAATACCAGGGCAGTCTGACGCTGCCAGAGTCAACCTCTGCGTAATGTTGTGACCCAGAGGTTGGGACAGCTACATAGTGTCACAGCAGCACAGATATGAAAAGCCACCTGCAAAGTCCAGCCCAGTCCACATACCAGGGAGGAGTATCTTTTCCAGGGATCAGCCTCTTTCTAATGACCTCGGTCGCTTGTTTTGGTGTCTGTTTGACTGTAGTCTTTTCAATTTGGTGACTGGAGAACAATAAAGGAACAACATAATCTGAAATAGAGGACAGAATTGAGGGCTCAGATTTCACATACCTTTGATGTAAACAAATCTCTCTCTTACGCCTC
>NW_016112720.1:0-1227 GCF_001604975.1 Cebus imitator | reverse complement strand
TTGAGATGGAGCCTCAGCCTCCTGAGCAGCTGGGACTACAGGCGCATGCCACCATACCCTGCTAATTTTTTTATTTTTAGTAGAAACAGGGTTTCACTGTGTTAGCCAGGACGGTCTCAATCTCCTGACCTTGTGATCTGCCTGTCTTGGCCTCCCAGAGTGCTGGGATGGGATTACAGGCATAAGCCACCATGCCCAGCAGAGAAGTAACATTTTTTTTAAAGGTTTGAACAAGTTAGATTTGTGAAAACACGTAAGACAGAGACTGATGCAAAATGAATGTTCAATGTTCCTAAGGTTCCCTTTTCTCCCCTTCCCTTCCCTTTATTAAAAATCAATTCAAAGTGAGAAATATCTGCATTTACAAATACGCTTAAGGGGATCCTTTATCAACAACATATTTCCAAGCCAAATGTGTGTCAAACCCAATTCATGTCTTCATCGGATTGTGTTTTCACCACAAGAAATGCTCTCAAGTTGGGGTTTATGCTGACAAAAGGAATTGGGTGTTAGAGGGCTTGGTCGTACACAAAGCACCAAAGGCGTGATCTGCTTTGTGTAAGGAATTCTATAGAACTGCAAAGAGTCGAGTCAACTCCCGCAGTCATATGTGAATTGTGAGAATTGGCGCAGGGGGCGAGGGAAGGAAGGGATTCCATGAAAGCTGATGAGAGAAAGCGAAGCCCCAAATATAAAGAAGGCCCACATCATCTCTAGCACTATCCAACCACATTCACAACAGGGCAGCATTGTGCATTTGGGCTTCCATACAAAGAAAGTTCAGCAGCTCCTGTGCCTTGCCTTTCAAGACTCAGAGTGAGGTCATCCTGTCACACTCAGTTTTGTTACAAATATATGTCAAACCAGCCAGGAGCGGTGGCTCATGCCTATAAACCCAGCACTTTGGGAGGCTGAGGCAAATGGATCACTTGAGGTCAGGAGTTCAAGACCACACTGGGCAACATGATAAAACTCCGTGTCTACTAAAATAAAAATTAGGTCGGGCTCTGTGGCTCATGCCCATAATCCCAGCACTTGGGAGGCTGAGGCAGGCAGATCACGAGGTCAGGAAATGGAAGCCATCCTGGTCAACATGGTGAAACCCTGTCTCTACTAAAAATACAGAAAAATTAGCCAGGAGTGGTGGCACACACCTGTAGTCCCAGCTTCTCGGGAGGCTGAGGCAGGAGAATCGCTTGAACCCCGGAGGCTGGGGTTGCAGTGAGC
>NW_016112719.1:0-1228 GCF_001604975.1 Cebus imitator | reverse complement strand
CAGCTAATTTTTTGTATTTTTAGTAGAGACGGGGTTTCACCATGTTGACCAGGATGGTCTCGATCTCTTGACCTCGTGATCCACCCGCCTCGGCCTCCCAAAGTGCTCGGATTACAGGCTTGAGCCACCGCACCCGGCTTTCAATATGAAAAAAAGTCTTAATGAATTGTTTATATTTCTACCTCATATATAATTTTAAGACAGTTCCTCTAGACTAAGACAAAGATTAGAGCTAGGCTCTGTCAAAGTTTCAAGCCTTGTAAACTAAACAAACTAATCAAATTACTAGCAGACAAAAATTCTTACAAATGGTTTTTAGGTCATTCACAGATTTTAGCTATGGCCATAACTTGTGCAGTTTGTAAGTAGGAAAAAAACACTCCTTAGACTTTTCTTTAATGTAAGTTGGAAAAATATTTAATAGAAGCCGGGTACAGTGGCTCATGCCTGTAATCCCAGCACTTTGGGAGGCCAAGGTGGGCAGATCATGGGATCAGGAGTTCCAGACTGGCCTGGTCAACATGGGGAAACCCTGTCTCTACTAAAAATTAAAAAAAAAAAAAAATTAGCTGGGCCTGGTGGTGGGTGCCTGTAATCCCGGCTACTCTGGAGGCTGAGGCAGGAGAATGCTTGAACCAGGACCTAGGAGAGAGAGGTTGCAGTGAGCTGAGATCACACCACTGCAATCCTGCCTAGGCTGCAGAGCGAGACTGGGAGATTCCATCTAAAAAAAAAAAATCTCTCTCTATGTATGTAATAGATATATATTACATATAATAGTGAAACAATGCAAAATATATTTTCAAAGTTTTTTTAATAGTAAAATTTTTGCCTCTTGTAGCCTCAGAAAAGGGGCAAAAAAGAAATAGGGCTATTGAGAAGTCCTTCATCCCTCTAGGTGGACCCTGCACAGGACTAAAGAGTAACAGAGTTATAGAGTACAGGTCTGTTGAAATAGCAGCCCTGATCCAGGAGATGCCCAAATGGAACAGTTTCTAAATAAAAATACTCTTGAGGGGAGAACTGTCCCTCCTTCAAGGTAGATTAACTAAAGCTAAGGCATCCCAGCCTCCTTACTGAGAAAGAACAATAGGCTTTCCTGGAATTGATGTTAGGTAGGTCAAGCAATGGAGGAAGAGGGAGTGCATATTGTTGAAAACTAGTCAAGTAAGGCAAAGCTCAATTACGTATTTACCTTTTTTTTTTTTTTTTTTTTTTTTTTTTTTTT
>NW_016112718.1:0-1228 GCF_001604975.1 Cebus imitator | reverse complement strand
TTTCCCAAATAAAATTTACAAAAAAAAAAAAAAAGCAGCCCAAACCACAACTACTATCACCACGCTGACCATTGACACCACAAGATACATAGTTTAAGAAATCCTTTTCATCATTACGAAATTTTAGCATGTGAAAGCACAGGTTGAGGATTATCATGGAATTTTCTTCAGGTCTTTGTGGTTTACTTAGTTGCTTGTTTGCTTACTTTTTAAATCTCTATAGCCTACTAAGCTTTCCTTTTGAGAATGACAGTGGCAAGGGCCTCTCTTATATCTTGAAGCATTTTATTTCAAGAGTTCACATGTTGTAATCTTTATTATGCTTCTCCCTTCATATCGGATAAGTCTCTGAGTTCAAGACCATGAAGAAGTGCTTAGTCAATTATCTGAGAACCACTTCCTCCTAAGTGAGAAGAAGAAACAAGCCAAAGACAGACAGAAGAGGCAGCAGTATGGGAAAAAATGAAATAAAGAGACCTTCCCAAATCATTCTTTTTTCCTGGTTCTCCTGTGAGGTGGGAATAGGCTGCATACACTCTGAAGCGCAAGCCACATCTATGGAGCGGTTATCTGTTACTCATTATATTGTAGTTCTCTGTTGTCCTCCCTGAATCTCTGGTAAATATTTGTTAGAGGCTATAGTGTGATCTCAGCTGTGCTGCAGGAAATTCAGGAAGGGATGTATGCCCTAAATAGGCCTGGATGGGAAAGGTGGAAACATCAACATTTTTCCAGGTGCCAGGGTGGGAGTGGGTACAGTGACTACTGAGTTCCTCGAAGAGCAAAGGACAGAAGTCCTGCGTATAAGATCCAGCTGTCCCTTCCTGAAGAGATCATTACTCCACTGCCAACTTTCAAAGTACTCATGAATAAGGAAGCTCATCGGTTTCCTCTCAAGGAGCATCAAACTTCTGATTCCATGCAAAATTTCTCATAGATTTATATATACAGTGTCTCTGCATTTTTAGCACCCTCTGTGTTTTTCATGGAATCACATTTTTTAACAATTTCTCTTTCAAAAAAAAAAAAAAAGCACAACATAGTGAAGTGAAACCCCGTCTCTACTAGTAATACAAAAATTAGCCGGGCATGGTGGCATATGCCTGTAGTCCCAGCTACTCGGGAGGCTGAAGCAGAGGAATCGCTTGAAGCCAGGAGGTGGAGGTTGCAGTGAGCCAAGATTGTGCCACTGGTGCTCCAGCCTGGCGACAGAGCAAGACTCCGTCTC
>NW_016112717.1:0-1228 GCF_001604975.1 Cebus imitator | reverse complement strand
GGGCATAAAATTAAGAGGCATTACATTTTAAAAGTGAGTTCCATATTTCTACTACAGTGCACTTCAATCCATATAGTACAGGGTGACTAGAACTTTAGCAGAAAACTGTTGAGTGTCTCAGTGTCGTAAGGTCTCAGAGGATAGAGTCTGAGATCATTACAGTTGATGGAAATTCAGGGTGAAAATCCTGAAAAGTAAGAGGACACAGAAGGAATAGCCTCCAAATCTGTGGATAATCATTCTCAAATTATTTACCCATTTCCTAAACTGTGCATGCATGGAGAAGACTGTAATGGTAATAGTGAAGAACATCAAGTAGAAGACTGAATGTGCTAGGCATATATCTTAATTTCTTCACACTAAAAGAAGATAAAAGACTGAATTTGTGTTCTTCTCAGTGAAACACCAGAAGACCACTCTTTCAGAGTATAATGATATAGCAGGACTAAAGCATTTATCTTGAACAAAGAATAAAACCAAAACAAGTCTCTCCTAATAAAACATAAAATCAAGCTGCCATAGTCCATAGTTAACAACCAATGCGCTAAATGTCTGAAAAACCAAAATCAACGTTCTTCAGAGAGATTTAACGGAATCCAGAGTTTCTACAAAATTCCATTTACCTTGTCCAGTATACAATAAAAGTTACTAGGTATGGGATAAAGTGGGGGAGAAACTGACTAACACTTAAGAGAAAAAAAGTCAATAAATATGGATTCTAAGATAACTCATATGTTGAAATTTCCAGATAAGGACTTTATAGCAGCTATTTAAAAACATATTTATGGATGGAAATGAGAATATTATCAAAATGAGTGGTTATGTGGAGAATCTCATCAGAGAAATTAGAAATTAAAAGAAGCAAACAGAAATCTAAGAACTTAAAAGCACAATGTATGAAATAAATTTACTAAAATTGATCAGACTTTCACAGATAAAGAATGATCTGAGTGGGGAGAGTTTACAAATTATCCAATCTTAAAGACAGAGATAAAAACAACAAGAAAACAAAACAGCTTCAGTGATCTGTAACACCAAACAAGTGGTCTGTCATGTGTAATTGGATTTCTGAAGGGGCCAGAGAAAGAAAATGGTGTAGAAAAAGTATTTGAGGTTATAGGGCTGAAAATTTTTTAAGTGTGGCAAAGAACAAAAACTTCAAAAAGCTCAGCAAATACAAGGCACAATAGCACACATAAGACCACATCTATATACAATTATTAAAAAT
>NW_016112716.1:0-1228 GCF_001604975.1 Cebus imitator | reverse complement strand
AAAAAAAAAAAAAAAAAAAAAAAAAAAAAAAAAAAATGAGGCCCTGCAACATAAAATGAAAACTGCAAGGTCAAAGCAGATGACTGTTGAGTCAAAGGTCTGAGAAATGTAAAGTCCTTCCATATGCCACTTCCTTAACTGGTGAATATGCCATTTATGAACATTTCGTTACATTAAAAAAAGTTTGTTGATTATATTTCATTACTTTGCATGAGTACCCAAATAGGCTGAGAAAAATTTTAAAACTTTCTGTGAAAGCAAAGTATCTATAGCTGCATAATTTCAAAGGCAAAATTACAAAAGTTCTTTTTAATTTAAAAAAAAAAAAAAAGAACTGGGAGTGATGGCTCACGCCTGTAATCCTAATACTTTGGGAGGCCAAGGACGGAGTATCACCAGGTCAGGACTTCAAGACCAGCCTGGCCAATATGGTGAAACCCCATCTCTACTAAAAATACAAAAATTACCCTGGCATGGTGGCAGGCACCCATAGTCCCAGCTACTCGAGAGGCCGAGGCAGGAGAATCACTTGAACCCAGGAGGCAGAGGTTGCAGTGAGCCAAGATTGTGCCACTGACTCCAGCCTGGGCAACAGAGCAAGACTCGGTCTCAAAAAAAAAAAAAAAAAAAGAGATCTCTCCCTCTTGTTGCCCGGGATGGAGTGCAGTGGCACCGTCATAGCTCACTGCAGCCTCCACCTCCTGGGCTCAAGCGATCCTCCCACTTTAGCCTCCTGAGTAGCTGGGACGACAGGTATGTGCCAACACACCAGGCTTAAGCTTTTTCTAAAGCAAAAATAAATAAATGACATCAGGAGCAATGTAAGTATATCATAGCACATTTGATATGACATTGGGCAGGGTCTCCAAAAATAAGAATGCTGAAGCCTACGGAGGTCTTTAAAAAGTCCTGATATGGTTTGTCTGCTTCCCCACCAAGTCTCATCATGAATTGGAGCTCTCATAATTCCCACATGTTGTGGGAGATAATTGAATTATGGGTGCAGTTTCCCCCCTGCCGTTCTCGTGGTAGTGAATAAGCCTCATGAGATCTGATGGTTTTATAAGGGAAAGCCCCTTTCAGTTGATTCTTTCATTCTCTCTTGCCACTGCCATGTAATAAGTGCCTTTCGCCTTCTCTCACGATGGTGAGGCCTCCCCAGCCACATGGAACTGTGAGTCCATTAAACCTCTCCTTCTTTTTCTCTCTCTTTTTTTTTTTTTTTTTT
>NW_016112715.1:0-1228 GCF_001604975.1 Cebus imitator | reverse complement strand
GCCTGTAATCCCAGCACTTTGGGAGGCCGAGGCGGGTGGATCACAAAGTCAAGAGATCAAGGCCATCCTGGTCAACATGGTGAAACCCCGTCTCTACTAAAAATACAAAAAAAAAAAAAATTAGCTGGGCATGGTGGCGCGTGCCTGTAATTCCAGCTACTCAGGGGGGTGGGGGAGGAGAAATGCCTGTACCCATGTGGGGGGGGGTGGGGGGGAGCCAGACCAGCCCATAAGAAAAAAACAAGAGAAAAAAAAAAGACACCCCGTTAAAAAAAAAAAAAAAAAGAAAAAGAAAAGAAATAGCTGGCTGAATGTGGTGGCTCATGCCTCTAATCCGACAATTTGAGAGGCCAAGGTGGGAGGAACCCTTGACACTAGGAGTTCAAAACCAGCCTGTTAAACATGGTGAGAACCATATTTACAAAAGAAAAATTTTAAAAAAGTAGCTATACCAAACTATTCGCCGTTGTTTTTAGGTAATAGAAACCAGAAACTCAAATTCAAGTAAATTAGGTTAAGATTAGCAGAAACGTCAATAAATGTTTGTCTCCATTTCTTTCTTTTGTCCTCCCTCTCTTTCTCATTTTATTTTTCTCTTTCATTACTTTTACTAGTTCTCTAATCTTTGTTGCCTTTACATGTCCTCCATATTGAGGCATCAAGAATTTTCGGCTTGCCTGTTTTCAAAACACTGCTCCTACAGAAAAGCAGGACTCTTACCCAATGCTTAGATTAATCCAAGGGCACTGAAAGGATTTTATGCCCACATCTTAGCTAGAGAATCAGCACCCCCATAAACACATGTAATTGGAGGTTGGTTCTCCCCTCTATGAACAGATTTTCTTATCAGAAGACAAAGAAAAAAATGCTAACCAAACACTAATAGAAAAATAAACAGCAGCAACAGAAACAGCTAAAAAAAAAGATAATTAAAAATATATCCTCTATAAAACAGTTTACCTTTACACACTTATTTAAGGGGTAAAAAGTTATCAAAATGTAAATAAATAAATAACATATGAGTCAAACAGTAGAGAAATAAAGGGGAACGACTATCAGTACATGTTTGTAGCTATAATTTTTTTAATAGGCTGGTCCTTGTACAAATGGGTTCAAAAATAAACTCTAGTTTCTTTAAATGCCACAGAGGCAGAAACAAATATATCTTTGAGAGTCTGAGAGTCATAAAAAAATCATAAAAGCAAATTCAGAAGCACTTAGTTATTTA
>NW_016112714.1:0-1228 GCF_001604975.1 Cebus imitator | reverse complement strand
TTTTTGAGAGAGGGTCTGGCTCTGTCTCCCAGGCTGGAGCCCAATGGCACAATCTCGGCTCACTGCAACCTCAATCTCTTGGGATCTAGCGATCCTCCTGCTTCAGCCTCCCAAGCAGCTGAGACCGCAGGCGCACACCAACATGCCCGACTAATTTTTGTATTTTTTATAGAGACAGGGGTCTCCTCAAGTCACCCAAGGTGGTCTCCAACTCCTGAGCTCCAGTGATTCTCCCGCCTTGGCCTCCCAAAGTGTTAGATTACAGGTGTGAGCCACCACACCCAGCCCAGGAATGATGTATGTACACGACACAGATGACTCTCAAACACATTGTGATGAATGAAAGAAGCCAAGCAATATGGCGATACATTTTATGTATTTATTTTACAATTTTTAAATTTTTTGTAGTGATGGGGGTCTCACTGTGTTGCCCAGGTTGGTCTCCCACTCCCAGGTTCAAGAGATCCTCCAGCCTCAACTTCCCAAAGTGCTGGGATTACAGGTGTGAGCCACTAGACCTGGCCAGTGATAGATTTCAGAGCATAAAGAAAAAAGAAGCCAGGCACGGTGGCTCACGCCTGTAATCCCAGCACTTTGGGAGGCTGAGGTGGGCGGATCATGAGGTCAAGAGATGGAGACCATCCTGGCCAACATGGTGAAACCCTGTCTCTACTAAAAAATACAAAAAATTTGCTGGGCATGGTGGCGTGAGCCTGTAGTCCCAGCTACTCAGGAGGCTGAGGCAGGAGAATTGCTTGAATCCAGGAGGCGGAGATTGCAGTGAGCTGAGATTGTACCACTGCACTCCAGCCTGGCACCTGGCAGCAACAGAGCAAGACTCCATCTCAAAAAAAAGAAAAAGATAAAAGAAGCCAAGCGTGGTGGCTCATGCCTGTAATCTGAGCACTTTGGGAGACTGAGTCAGGTGGATCACCTGAGGTCAGGAGTTCAAGACCAGCCTGACCAACATGGAGAAACCCCCGTCTCTACTAACAATACAAAAATTACCTGGGCATTGGTGCACGCCGGTGAGATCAGCTACTCGGAGGCTGAGGCATGGGAATCATTTGAACCAGGAGGAGGAGGTTGCAGTGAGCCGAAATTGTGCCACTGCACTCCACACTGGGCAACAGAGCAAGACTCTGTCTCAGAATAACTAAATAAAAGAAAAATAAATAAAAAGAAAGGAGCCAGACAAAAAAGAGCACCAGTCGGGTTTTTTTTTTTT
>NW_016112713.1:0-1228 GCF_001604975.1 Cebus imitator | reverse complement strand
CATAGAACTGGCACCAAAACAGAGATATAGACCAATAAAACAGAACAGAGGCCTCAGAAATAATGTCACACATCTACAACCACCTGATCTTTGACAAAACCAACAAAAACAAACAATGGGGAAAGGATTCCCTATTTAATAGATGATGTTGGGAAAACTGGCTAGCCATATGCAGAAAGCTGAAACTGGATCCCTTCCTTACACCTTATATAAAAATTAACTCCAGATGGATTAAAGATTTAAACATAAGACCTAACACCATAAAAGCCCTAGAACAAAACCTAGGCAATACTATTCAGGACATAGGCATGGGCAAGGACTTCAAGACTAAAACACCAAAAGGAATGGCATCAAAAGCCAAAATAGACAAACGGGATCTAATTAAACTAAACAGCTTCTGCACAGCAAAAGAAACTATCATTAGAGTGAACCAGCAACCAACAGAATGGTAAAAAATTTTTTTCAATCTACCCATCTGACAAAGGGCTAATATCCAGAATCTACAAAGAACTTAAACAAATTTACGCGGAAAAAAACAACCCCATCAAAAAGTGGGTGAAGGATAGAAACAGACCCTTCTCAAAAGAAGACATTTATGCAGCCAGAAAACATGAAAATAAAGCTTATCATCACTGGT
This sequence comes from Cebus imitator, assembly GCF_001604975.1. Taxonomy (NCBI): domain Eukaryota; kingdom Metazoa; phylum Chordata; class Mammalia; order Primates; family Cebidae; genus Cebus; species Cebus imitator. The sequence goes on along the minus strand of NW_016112713.1, from coordinate 591 downwards.
CATTAGAGAAATGCAAATCAAAACTACATTGAGATACCATCTCACGCCAGTAAGAATGGCGAACATTAAAAAGTCTGGAGACAGCACATGCTGGAGAGGATGTGGAGAAACAGGAACACTTTTACACTGTTGGTGGGAGTGTAAATTAGTTCAACCATTGTGGAAGACAGTGTGGAGATTCCTCAAGGACATAGAAATAGAAATTCCATTTGACCCAGCAATCCAATTACTGGATATATACCCAAAGGATTATAAATTGTTCTATTATAAAGACACATGCACACATGTTTATTGTGGCACTATTCATAATGGTAAAGACTTGGAATCAACCCAAATGCCCATCAATGATAGACTGGATAAAGAAAATGCGGCACATATACACCACAGAATACTATGCAGCCATAAGAAAGTATGAGTTCATGTCCTTTGCAGGGACATAGATAAAGATGGAAATCATCATTCTCAGCAAACTGACTCAAGAACAGAAAACCAAACACCACATGTTTTCACTCATAAGTAGGCACTGAACAATGAGAACACCTGGACATAGGAAGGGGACATCACACACCAGGGCCTGTCGGCAGTTGGGGG
>NW_016112712.1:0-1228 GCF_001604975.1 Cebus imitator | reverse complement strand
TAGAAGGCAGGGGGCAAGGGTCACCATTCCTTGCTTCAAGAAGTGTGTATGGGCAATTAGTTCCTCCAAGGTCCCAGCACTTTTGGGGTTTCTCTTTGTCCTAGGTGAACACCCACCAAGACAGCGCCTTCATATTCCTCAGCCAGAGCCTGGAGTATGCCAAGAACTCACGGGCCTCCCTCCGGAAGTGCTCAGTCATATTCATAGGTAACCTGCCCTGGCATAAGTCATCCTGCTGCCATGGCTCTGCCTGCTCTCCAGTTTGTTTCCTCCCAGGCTGCCAGCCCTTCCAGCACCTGGGTGGATGCCTCCCTTTGGGGGCAAGGCTTGGCCAGCAGACAGCCATGGTGCAAATTAGAATGGTCTTCCCCTATCATGGCGCCATCCTGCCCTCTGGACCAGCCATCCTTCCCTCTGGACCAGCCATCCTTTCCAGGACTCCTCTTGGGGAATCAGTCCCAGGGTCCAGATGAAGTTTCATGTTCTTATGTGTGGGGCTGAAGGATAATGGGAAAAGCTTCTCTGAGGGGCTCTGGTCCAAGGATGGGTTGGGGTGGGGTCGAAGTCAGAAGACAAATGCACTCACTTCTTGGATTATGCTCAAGGGTCCCTGGTCCCCTGCATGGAGAGCATAATGACAGAAGATCGTCTGAATGAAGTGAAAGCTGGTAAGTCAGGCCCCGCGTTGGTGAGATTTCAGGGGGCAGTGAGAGAGTGAGTAGGATCACAGGGGCTAGCAGGGAAAGGGAAGGGAGGTGTCCCAATCCAAGAGTCTTCAACTCAGTTCACTTGTACTAGTGTTTTGTTTGTTTTGAGACGGAGTCTCACTCTGTCACCCAGGTTGGAGTACAGTGGCATGACCTCAGCTCACTGTAACCTCTGCCTCCTGGGTTCAAGCTATTCTTCTGCCTCAGCTTCCCAAGTAGCTGGTACACTACAGGCACACACCATTGCACCCAGGTAATTTTTGTATTTTCGGTAGTGACGGGGTTTCAACATGTTGGCCAGGCTGGTCTTGAATACCTGACCTCAAGTGACCTACCTGCCTCTGTCCCAAAGTGCTGGGATTACAGGCATGAGCCACTGCACCCAGCCAATTTTACTAGTTTTTTTTTTTTTTTTTGAGACGGAGTTTCACTCTTGTTACCCAGGCTGGAGTGCAATGGGGCGATCTCGGCTCACCGCAACCTCTGCCTCCTGGGTTCAGGCAATTCTCCTGCCTCAACCT
>NW_016112711.1:0-1228 GCF_001604975.1 Cebus imitator | reverse complement strand
ACAGTAATGTAACAACAACATAATACTGGTGTAACAACATAATACTGTCGTAACAACAACATAACAATACTGGTGTAACAACAACGTAATAGCACGGTGTAACAACAGCAACACAACACCGGCATAACAACAGCATAACCTCAGTGTAACAAAACTGGTGCAGCAACACTGGTGTAGCAATGTAATACTGGCATAACACTGGCAGAATAGCAACATAACACTGGAGTAACAACGTAACACTGGTGTAATAACGACGTAACAGCAGCATAACAATGTAACAAACCGGCAAAACAATGTAATATCGGCGCTCCTCCCCACACTCACAGAGACCCAGCACACAGGCACCGTGGTCACCCCTGCTTCACGTGTGAGGAAGGACATGGGTGACCAGGCTGGTGGGGCAGAAGCAGGCACTGCTTAACCACCAGCTCCACTCCACTCCCTCCTCCCAGGCTCAACCCCTCAGTGAGTGCTGTTTATCAGTGACTCAAATATACAGGACAGTCCTAGAGCTCACGGTTCCAATGCATACCACCTTACATGTGAGTTTCAATGCCCTAGTCTCCTCACAACCTCACCTACAGAGAGAGCCTGGGCTCATGACACCATCGTTTCTCAAAGGCTTCTGCATGCAGGACCCCTACCCTGGGATTCGTTTGTTCACCCAGCAAACTCCCTCTCAGCCTTATGGGCTCAGCTTTTAGGAGCTTTGGCCTACCCCTTCTGAAGGGCCCTGTCTTCTCCTAGGCCAGCTGACTGTAATTCAGTGTCCATTTCTCTTTCTTCCCCGCTACAAGGGAGGCTTCATCTGAGCTGTTTCTGCTCTCTGCTGCATCCCTAGCCAGTCATACAGCACTACGTGCAGACAGTGGATAGCAGAGATAATGAAGACACATACATTGTCATGGATAAACCTCAAAAATGTAACGTGGTGAGAAAGCAACATGATTACTTGATAAAATAAAGATTAATTTGAAAATAGGATGTAGGCCAGGTGGAGTGGCTCATGCTGGTAATCCCAGCACTTTGGGAGGCCAAGGCAGGAGGATCACTTGAGCCCAGAGTCTAGGAGTCCAAGACAATCTTGAGCAACAAAGTGGGACCCTGTTTCTACAAATTTTTTTTTTTAAATAGCCAAGTGTGGTCCCAAGTATTTGGGAGGCTGGGGTGGGAGGACTGCTTGAGCTCAGGAGGTCAAGGCTGCAGTGAACTGTGATCGTGCCACTGC
>NW_016112710.1:0-1229 GCF_001604975.1 Cebus imitator | reverse complement strand
ATATTTTAAAATCAGATTCTCAAAGTGATCTGTGATCTCAAAAAAGATTTAAAACTTCTTTCCTAAAGGGAAGTGTTATTTCTTTTTTTTTTTTTTTGAGTCGGAGTTTCGCTCTTGTTACCCAGGCTGGAGTGCAATGGTGCGATCTCGGCTCACTGCAACCTCCGCCTCCTGGGTTCAGGCAATTCTCCTGTCTCAGCCTCCTGAGTAGCTGGGATTACAGGCACGCGCCACCATGCCCAGCTAATGTTTTTGTATTTTTAGTAGTGACGGGGTTTCACCATGTTGACCAGGATGGTCTCGATCTCTTGACCTCGTGATCCACCACCCGCCTCGGCCTCCCAAAGTGCTGAGATTACAGGCTTGAGCCACCGCGCCCGGCCGGCTCATGCCTTTAATCTCAGCACTTTTGGAGGCCAAGGCGGGTGGATCACCTGAGGTTAGAAGTTCGAGACCAGCCTGGCCAACATGGTGAAACCCCATGTCTACTAAATATACAAAAAATTAGCTAGGTGTGGTGGCAGATGCCTGTAATCCCAGCTACTCAGGATGCTGAGGCAGGAGAATCACTTGAACGCGGGAGGCGGAGGTTGCAGTGAGCTGAGATTGCGCCACTGCACTCCAGCCTGGGCAACAAGAGCGAAACTCCGTTAAAAAAAAAAAAAGCATCAGCAAGTCAGCAAGTTTGTGGCAGAGGTACAACCTGAATCCAGGTCTTCTGACTGATGTTTACCCCAGTATAACTTACCTAACTACAGTTCTTTCTTTATTGTTACCATTCCCAGTTTGGATTGCTATTGGTTTTTATTCCATATTTAGTTCCCTTTCCTACCTAAATTCCCTCTATTCACTGCATTCCTGTTATAACACTTTGATTCTGTTCCAGAGAGAAGTGGAGATCTTGATGTTCCTCAGTGCCATTGTGATGATGAAGAACCGCAGATCCAGTAAGTTAGGCCCAATTCTCGGTCTCAAGGTTAGACCTAATGCCCTCCGGAGGTGCTTTCCTTCATGTTAAGAGAGTGGCAATCATTTGGTAAATGTGTCCTATATTTAATTCCAAGGCTGAATTTGAACTTGGACTTCTATCTCCTCCCCATTTCCCATTTCAAAGTGCCCCAAAAAGAGGGACAAAGAGCCGGGCGCGGTGGCTCAAGCCTGTAATCCCAGCACTTTGGGAGGCCGAGGCGGGTGGATCACGAGGTTAAGAGATCGAGACCATCCTGGTC
>NW_016112709.1:0-1229 GCF_001604975.1 Cebus imitator | reverse complement strand
AAGATCAGAGCAGAACTGAAGGAGATAGAGACACAAAAAACCCTTCAAAAAAAAATCAATAAATCCAGGAGCTGTTTTTTTTTTTTGAATAGATCAACAAAATAGACAGACCATTAGCCAGGTTAATAAAAAAGAAAAGAGAGAATAATCAAATAAATGCAATAAAAAGGATAAAGGGGATATCATCACAGATTCCACAGAAATACAAACCACCACCAGAGATGACTACAAACAACTCTATGCACATAAACCAGTAAACCTGAAAGAAAGGATAAATTCCTGGACACTTGCACCCTCCCAGGCCTAAACCAGGAAGGAGTCGAAACCCTGAATAGACCAATAAGAAGGGCTGAAGTTGAGGCAGAAATTAATAGCTTACCAACCAAAAAAAGCCCAGGTCCAGATGGGTTCACAGCCGAATTCTACCAGACATACAAAGAAGAGATGGATGGTAGCACTGCTTCTAAATTATTCCAAACAATACAAAAAGAGGGAATCTTTCTCAAATCATTTTATGAGACCAACATCATCTTGATACCAAAACCCAGCAGAGACTCAACAAGAAAAGAAAACTTCCGGCCAATATCCATCATTAACGTAAATGCAAAAATCTTCAATAAAATACTGGCAAACCGATTGCAATAGCATATCAAAAAGCTTATCCATCACCATCAAGTAGGCTTCACCCTGGGGATACAAGGCTGGTTTAACATATGCAAGTCTATAAATGTAATTCACCACATAAACAGAACTAAAGACAAAAACCACATGATTATCTCAATAGATGCAAAGAAGGCCTTCTACAAAATTCAACAGGCCTTTATGTTAAAAACTCTCAATAAACTAGGTATTGATGGAACACATCTCAAAATAATAAAAGCTATTTATGACAAACCCACAGCCAATATCATACTGAATGGGCAAAAACTGGAAGTATTCCCTTTAAAATATGGCACTAGACAAGGATGCCCTCTCTCACCACTCTTATTCAATACAGTATTGGAAATTCTAGCCAAAGCAATCAGGCAAGAAAAAGAAATAAAGGTATTCAATTAGGAAAGGAGGAAGTCAAATTGTCTCTATTTGCAGATGACATGATTGTATATCTAGAAGATCCCATCATTGCAGCCCAAAATCTCCTGAAACTGATAAGCAACTTCAGCAAAGTCTCAGGATACAAAATCAATGTGCAAAAATCACAAGCATTCCTATACACCAATAACAGACTT
>NW_016112708.1:0-1229 GCF_001604975.1 Cebus imitator | reverse complement strand
TTTGTTTCATCAAATGAGACTAAGAAGACAAGAGAAAAACTAAGCTTGGTGGAAAAAACAGTTTTTGGCATATAGAGTTTGAGAAGTCCGAGGGTTGCAAATGAGAGATGGAAATTTGGTTCTAGAGGTCAAGAGAGTGTTCTCAGTTGGAGAAACAGATTTGTAAAGCTTCAAGATATTTTAATGCTTTGCTGTTATTCCAAATTGGAATATAATCATTCTACATGGGATAATTTTTTGAAGTGTAAGTATTGTGAAAGATCGTTTTTGCATATTTTCTACTTTATTAACTTTTTATTTATGGAGATACAGAAATGAGATAGAGAAGGGTTTGGGGGGAAAGAGAAAAACACACACACACACACACACACACACACACAGAGAGAGAAAAAAAGAGGGAGAGAGAAAGAGAGAGACATCTATTGAGGTAACTCATAGATTTCTTATGTTAGGCATTTATGCCTTTGGCTAAGGATGATTCTGACATAATTAGAAAATACCTTCCGATTTCTACTCGGAAGTTATCCTTCTCCTCAGTTTGATTTCAATCATTATTGTGCAAGGAAAACTTTTTAGTCTAACTAAATGCTATGGCTAATGATAAGTACTAAATCACTGTAAAAGTGATAAGAAAATGTAGCAAGGGACTTGAAATTTCCTGAGACCTAGACTCCCTAAAAAAAAAAAAAGTCACAGAAATTATAGCAATATAGAACACTAGAACATCCAAGTAGTTTACAAATAAATCTTTCTAAAGATTTCCAACTACATTTAGGATCAAACTAATTTTTTTTAACATATTCTACATGTACCTGCATAATATGAATTCTACTTAATGTTTTAATCTCTTCCCTAACCATGATTATTTTGACTCACAATGATACTTTCAAAATATATATATATTTTTAGAGTAGTTTTAGTTTCACAGCAAAATTGAATAAATGATACAGAGATTTCCCATATACCTTCTTCCCCCATGCATACATAATCTCCCACATTATCAATATCCCCCATCACAGGTACATTTATTACTACTGGTGAATCCACATTAACATATCATTATGACCCAATCACCATAGTTTATACCATGGTATTATCATACAGAGTATTTACTGCCCTAAAAATCTTGTCTTTATCTCTCCCCTTCCCCAATCTCTGACAACCACTGTTTTTTTTTTTTTTTTTTTTTTTTTTTTTTTTTTTTTTTTTTTTTTTTTTTTTTTTTTTTT
>NW_016112707.1:0-1229 GCF_001604975.1 Cebus imitator | reverse complement strand
AATCCCAGCAACTTGGGAGGCTGAGGCAGCAGAATAGTGTGAATCCAGGAGATGGAGGTCTCAGTGAGCCAAGAGGATGCCATTGCATTCCAGCCGAGGTGACAGTGCAAGACACTGTCTCAAAACAAAACAAACAAACAAAAAAAAGAACTAAGTGGGATAGGAGGCTAAGAGTCTCAACAATCAATATGTAAACTTCTGAATGTTCTTGTTTTCCATATAGTACCTCTTCCTCAACTGTGCTTCCCCAGTCGAGAGACCCTCTGTTTTACTCTTTATAGAGAATAAACCTCACATCTGATGGGATTTGGGGCAGAGATAATCATCCAACTGTGAGGAGTTGTGGAGGAGATCTTAAGATCCACCTAATTAATAAAAATTTTAGTCAATACTCTTCTTTTTAGATTCATTTTCACCTCCACTTCCAGAAGTACTGGTACCACCAATTTGGGAGCATTTTGAAGGTTCTTTGCTGTGAATTGTGTTGCTATTTTCCCCACTGCCAGTTTTGGATTTAATTTCTGCAGGTCTGCTAAGTCAGTTACCCTTGCATGTCTATTTTCTAGCTTCAAATATTGCATTGTTATCTTCTCTTCCCAAATTACTGTCATTTTAGTGAGGGTTGGCAGCAGAGTGTAGGTAAATACACGTGTTCAAATTGTCATGATCAATGGGATGTCCTGTGACATTTTTGTGAAGAAGACTATGAGGGAGTGCTAACAATGGAAGTTGGGAGAACAGTTAGGTAGCTAGTTCTAAGAGAAGAAATAGATAGCCCTTGGTAGTAGATTGAGAGTGGGGAGAAGAGACAGAGAGGGAGGTGTCACCGACGACTCCTAAGTTTGTGTAGTAGGATGGATGGTGCATTTCATCCACTTTGTGATTCATTGTTTTCATGTCATTTTCCAGGACTGCTATCAACACAGTTGTCTCCCTCACTACTACAATTGATGTCACTAGAAAACCAATTCAGAACAGGGCCGGGCGTGGTGGCTTAAGCCTGTAACCCCAGCACTTTGGGAGGCCGAGGCGAGTAGATCACGAGTTCAAGAGATCGAGGCCATCCTGGTCAACATGATGAAACCCCGTCTCTACCAAAAATACAAAACATCAGCCGGGCATGGTGGCGCGTGCCTGTAATCCCAGCTACTCAGGAGGCTGAGGCAGGAGAATTGCCTGAACCCAGGAGGCGGAGGTTGCGGTGAGCCGAGATCGCGCCATTGCACTCC
>NW_016112706.1:0-1229 GCF_001604975.1 Cebus imitator | reverse complement strand
AGACGGGGTTTCACCATGTTGACCAGGATGGTCTCGATCTCTTGACCTCGTGATCCACCCGCCTCGGCCTCCCAAAGTGCTGGGATTACAGGCTTGAGCCACCGCGCCCGGCCCATAATAAGGGTTTATGTGTGGTCTCTGTCCCAGTGTCCTGAGAGAGTGCTAAGCCTTTGTAATGTATGAAGTGATGTGTCTTTTGTATGCTAATGAGTTAACTGACGGCTGGCGGCACCTGGACAGCCTCAGTGGGGCCGGTTGCCAAAGAAACCAACCTTGTCTTTAGAGGACTTGAAATTTCAGCCTCCCTCCCATCTCTGTGAAAGTTAGAGGTGCTGATGGTTGAGCTGAATACCTAAAGGCACTGTTGGGAGCATGCTAACACAGTGGTCTGCAAGCTTTTTGGCACCAGGGACTGGTTTTGTGGAAGACAGTTTTTCTATGGCCTGGGGTGGGGTGCATGGATTTTGGATGATTCAAACACATTACGTTTATTGTACATTTATTATTATTACACTGTAATATGTAATGAAATAATGATTTCAGATTGTCTTCCTGCAACTGGACAGTCCCATCTGGGGGTGATGGGAGACCATGACAGATCGACAGACATGAGATTCTCATAAGGAGCATGCAGCCCAGATCCCCCGCATGCGCAGTTCACAATAGGGTTCATGCTTCTATGAGAATCTAATGCCACTGCAGATCTGTCAGGAGGCGGAGTTCAAGCGGTGACGCATGTGATGGGGAGTGGCTATAAACACAGGTGACACAATGCTTGCCTTTCCTCCTCTCACCTCTTGCTGTATGGTCCAGTTCCTGAGAGGCTGCAGACTGGTACCAGTCTGTGAGCTGGGGGCTGGGGACTCCTGCTCTAACAGACCAAGTCCTTGTCCTCATACAGAAAGTCCAAGATGATAAGCATGGCAACATTTTGGTCAGGTTAGAAAAAAGCATCATTGCAAGCCGGGCATGGTGACTCATGCTTGTAATCCCAGCACTTTGGGAGGCCGAGGTGGGCTGATCATGAGGTCAGGAGTTCGAGAACAGCCTGGCCAACATGGTGAAACCATGTCTCTACTAAAATACAAGTATTAGCCAGGTGTGATAGCATGCTCTGTAATCCCAGCTACTCAGGAGGCTGAGACAGGAGAATCACTTGAACCCGGGAGGCAGAGGTTGCAGTAAGCTAAGATCATGCCACTGTACTCTAGCCTGTGCTACATAGTGAG
>NW_016112705.1:0-1230 GCF_001604975.1 Cebus imitator | reverse complement strand
TAGCTGGGCATGGTGGCACGTGCCTGTAATCCCAGTGAGGCAGGAGAATTGCCTGAACCCAGGAGGCGGAGGTTGCGGTGAGCCGAGATCGCCCCATTGCACTTCCACCTGGGTAACAAGAGCGAAACTCCGCCTCAAAAAAAAAAAAAAAAAAAAAAAAAAAAGATGCCTCTCAAAAATCAGCATTAGGGCTGGGCACGGTGGCTCATGCCTGTAGTCCCAGCACTTTGGGAGGCCAACAAGGCAAGTGGATCATCTGAGGTCAGGAGTTCGATACCACCCTGGCCAACATGTCTTTACTAAAAATACAAAAATTAGCCAGACATGGTGGTTCACACCTGTAATTCCAGCTACTCAGGAATAGGTAGGAGAATTGTTTGAACCTAGGAGGCGGAGGTTGCAATGAACCAAGATCACCCCACCGCATTCCAGCCTGGGCAGAGCCAGCCAGACTGTCTTCCAAAAAAAAAAAAAAAAAAAGAAAAAAATCCAACCCTCTTTGCTGCATTAACATAGCTGAGTGCTAGGTCATGGTAAGATGATGGTAATAATAGCAGCAGCTGTCATTTATTAACAAGCACCCACTATATGTCATCCTTACCTCATTAAAGCCTCACAACAACTCTAAGAGGTGGAGAGTTTTAATCTCCATTTTCCACTGAGATGGACGCTTCTATTAGTAAGCAGCTTGCCCAGGGTCCATAGCTAGTGAGTGGCCAAGCTGAGATTTGAACCCAGGCTGTTAAACTCCAAGGTCTATGCTCGTTCCATGTGGCTGCCTGCCTCCCCACAGGCGCAAGTTCCATTCTATTTTGGGCTTGTCAGTTTCTACTTGCGCAATGATTACAGACCAGTGCATCACATTATTTTGTTTTTGATATCTTTTTAATTTTGAAATAGTTTAAGACTCCAAGAAGTTTCAAAAATAATATTGAGAATTTATTTCCTCCATGTACCCTTCACCCAAGTTCCCCCAACGATAATGTCTTATCTAACCACAATGTACATTGTAGAAACCAGGAATTGACAATGGTAGATATTATTAACTCAAGTACAGACCTGATGCAGATTTCGCCTCTCTTTGTATTTATTATTATGTGATGATTTTGTGGAGCAGATAAAAAAGATGCCTCTCGGGCCGGGCGCGGTGGCTCAAGCCTGTAATCCCAGCACTTTGGGAGGTCGAGGCGGGTGGATCACGAGGTCAAGAGATCGAGACCATCCTGGTCA
>NW_016112704.1:0-1230 GCF_001604975.1 Cebus imitator | reverse complement strand
CCAGCTACTCGGGAGACTGAGGCAGGAGAATAGCTTGAACCTGGAAGGCGGAGGTTGCAGTGAGCTGGGATCATGCCATTGCACTCCACCTGGGCAACAAGAGTGAAACTTTGTCTCAAAACAAACAAACAAATAAATAAATAAACATAACAAAATAAACTCCTCTGTTTTAGGGCTCTGTCACCCTAGCTGTTTTTTTCTCTCAAAGGGACACAGTAACGAAGGGCCCAGAGGATCGGGCCATGTTCTCACAGCATCACTGATCTGTAAGATGCCATGTCTTTTCTGATTCTGCAATCCCCCATGCAAGAGTACACTAGCTATTCTTTGTACAGGAGCCAGACAATGTGAGCTGTACAGAAGAACTGTTTTTGCAGTGTCATGAGCCATTCTAGGTGGAATCCAAATCACTGCTTGCCTTAGACAGAAACCTCCTCAGCTTCAGTGCAGGTCCGGAGTCGGCCAGGGCCGGAGCGAGAACCACCAGGAGTGGAAGGGACACTGTCCAGGTTCTCTGCACGCTGTCCGGAAGAGGAGGCCATTTTCCCCTTCTCCTCCTACAACCTCAATTCCAGGCAGGAGGAGCTGGTGTGTTTCTGGCAAGGGCATAGGCTGTTGAATAATAGTCACCCGCTCACAGGCCAGCACAATGCTTCACCCGTCACTGTCTGAACTCCTAGGACTGGCCGTGAGTCCTGCTATTGGGAGAACCATTTCAGAAGTACGTCCCTGGGATTGTTCCAGCACTGGGAATCATAGAGAAAGTGAGGAGAGGGGCCCCGTACCTCCCCTGTGTGTGCCTGGTGATGCTCAGATGTTACATCTAACCCCTGCTGCTTAGGTCATGGGCTAAGAAATGCCAGTGACTTTGGGGTGAAGTGGATAGTCCCTGGGAAATGCGTCTGATGACATCTGCCTTCGTCTTCATTCCCTGGATTGCTTTATTCGTTATCTACAGCTTCCAAAACAAAGCCCCACAAACTGGGCATCTTCACACAGAAATGTACCCTTTCATGGTTCTGGAGGTCAGATGTCTGAAATCAGGGTGTCAGCAGGGCCACGCTCCCTCTGAAGGCTCCAGGGAAGGACGCTTCCTTGCCTCTTCCTAGTTCTGGTGCTTTCTGGGGGTGTTCCCCTGGCTTGTGGACACATCGCCCCAATTTCTGCCTCCGTTGGTACATGGTCTTCTCTGTGTCTCCTCTCATAAGGACGTAAGTCCTGTTGGATATA
>NW_016112703.1:0-1230 GCF_001604975.1 Cebus imitator | reverse complement strand
TTTCTTTGGAGAATCTGGAAACAGATATTTCCAGCCTTATACAGGCATATAAGAACAAGCAGTAAGAATGCGTTTAAAACAAAGTGTAAAAGTCTAGTATAAACTGCTCTGCTTTGTGTTCGTTCACCTTAGGCAGTTGCATCTATCTTTACATTCAGTGAGTTTGAAACACGTTTCTTCTAGAAGCTGCGTTTGGATATTCCAGAGAGAAGGATTCTGTAGGGTGTAATGTGAAATATCTTGCTTTAAAAGTAAAAAGCAGCTATCTACCAGAATGGTTTTCAAGCCGTATAATCAACTTACAGAGTTAAACTGATGTGTGTGTGCAGCAGCTGAGAAATCATTTCTTAGGAGACTCTGGAAACTGTCATTTCCAGCCATACAGAGGCCTATGAGAACTAGCAGTAAGATTGCGTTAAAAACACAGGAGAAACATGTAGTTCAAGGTGCTCTGCTTTGTGTTCGTTCAACTTACTAAGTTGCATCTATGTTTAGATTCAGCGAGTTAGAAAGTCGTTTCTTCAAAAGCTGCGTTTGGATATTTCAGAGTGACCGAGACTATAGGTTTTAATGAGACATATCTCACTCTAAAACAAAAACGCAGCTGTCTACCAGAATGGTTGTCAAGCTATACGGCCAACTTACAGAGATAAACTGATGTATGTGCGCAGCAGTTCAGAAATCATTTCTTTGGAGAATCTGGAAACAGATACTTCCAGCCATATACAGGCGTATAAGAACTAGCAGTAAGAGTGCGTTTAAAACACAGGAGAAACGTCCAGTTGAAACTGCTCTGCTTTTTGTTCGTTCAGCTTAGGAAGTTGAATCTATGTTTAGATTCAGCGAGTTACAAACACTTTTCTTCGAAAAGCTGCATTTGGATATTCCAGAGTGAATGTGTTTAGAGCCTGTAAAGAGAAATATCTTGCTCTAAAACAAGAACGCAGTTATCTAGCAGGATGGTTTTCAAGCTGCACAATCAACCTGCGGAGTTAAACTGATGTGTGTGTGCAGCAGTTGAGAAATCGTGTCTTTGGAGAGTCTGGAAACTGTCATTTCCAGCCTTACAGAGGCCTAGGAGAACTAGCAGTAAGATTGCGTTGAAAACACAGGAGAAACATCTAGTTCAAAGTGCTCTGCTTTGTGTTCGTTCACCTTACTAAGTTGCATCTATGTTTAGATTCAGCGAGTTAGAAAGTCGTTTCTTCTAAAAGCTACGATTGGATATTC
>NW_016112702.1:0-1230 GCF_001604975.1 Cebus imitator | reverse complement strand
GGGGGGATTAAGTCTTACTCTGTTGCCCAGGCTGGAATGCACTGGTGAGATCTTGGCTCACGGCAACCTCTGCCTCCCAGGTTCAAGCAATTCTCCTGCCTCAGCCTCCTGAGTAGGTGGAAATACAGGCACCCGCCACTACACCTGGCTAATGTTTGTATTTTTAGTAGAGATGAGGTTTCACCATGTTAGCCAGGGTGATCTCAAACTCCTGGCCTCAACTGATCCGCACGCCTTGGCCTCCCAAAGTGCTGGGATTACAGGTGTGAGCCACTGTGCCAGGCCTGACCCTGTCACTTTCTGAAACTCCTCCTCCCACCATACTTCCTGGGGAAGCTCCAGGATTTCCATCCCACCATCCCACCACAATCGGAGACACGGCAGGCCCAGCCAACAGAACCTCTTCTCTCCAAAGTGCTGAGTCTCAGGCAAGTCACTTAACGAGGTGGGAACAGGCAGGTGTCATTCAAAGCAGCCACAACTGACCAACTGTTTTGTTTTTTTTTTTCTTGAGGCGGAGTTTCCCTCTTGTTGCCCAGGCTGGAGTGCAATGGCACGATCTCAGCTCACAGCAACCTCCACCTCCATGGTTCAAGAGATTCTCCTGCCTCAGCCTCCCGAGTAGCTGGGATTACAACCATGTGCCACAATGCTCGGCTAATCTTTTGTATTTTTAGTAGAGATGGGGTTTCTCCATGTTGGTCAGGCTGGTCTCGAACTCCCGACCACAGGTGATCTGCCCACCTCGGCCTCCCAAAGTATTGAAATTACAGGTGTGAGCCACCTCACCCGGCCTGATCAACAGTTTTAATTATGTCCTAAATGCCACCCACATCCCATCCCCTGAGCACCTTGAATCCTGCCCACTCCCAAACCTGGTTCCTACAGCCCCCAACAATCTTCAGATAAATCATTCTGCCCAAGGTGTCCATAGCCCATGAAAGCCACGTGACTTCTCCAAGACTCATTTGCAAGAGCAACGTGGGTCTCCTTCACACATTATCACCGTATTACAAAGAGTCACCAGCCTGGCCCTCAGAGTGAAACCTATTCTCTACAAAAAAATAAAAATTAGCAGGGCATGGTGGCTCTCGCCTGTAGTTCCAGCTACTTGTGAGGCTGACGTGGGAGGATCATTTGAGCCTGGGAGGTTAGAGCTGCAATGAGCTATGATTGCATCACTGCACTCTAGCCTGGGCAACACAGTGAGACCCTGCTGTCTCCACAAAA
>NW_016112701.1:0-1230 GCF_001604975.1 Cebus imitator | reverse complement strand
AGGCAGGAGAATTGCCTGAACCCAGGAGGCGGAGGTTGCGGTGAGCCGAGATCGCGCCATTGCACTCCAGCCTGGGTGACAAGAGTGAAACTCCGCCTAAAAAAACAAAACAAACAAACAAAAAAACACCTCAGTATCTTATTCCTCTGCTTAAAATCCACAAGTGGCTTTATATTATTTATAGATTATAATTCAGATAACTTCTATGAAAGAAAAAGTACTTTATAACAATTTCCCTGCCATGTTCTCAGTCTAATCCACCATGTGAATGTCTCACCCTAGCCATACAAACAGTTCTCTGAATGTAACACACTTCTCTGTCATATGCCTTTGAAAATGTTGACTCCATCCCACAGACATAAACAATTCTTACTTACACGTATTTACTTGGTATGTGTTTTATAATCCTCCAAATTAGTGTAGCTAGTGCCTCTTCTTTACTTTCGGCTGAATCATGTACCTCTATGTATGCTCCCATAGAATCTTCCTAATACTTGTGTCACCACTTTTTTTGCTGTGCTATACTTTTCAGGTTATTTATTCATAAATTATTAGTGCCTAAGGACCATGAATCCTCTATTCATTTTTTTACCCTTTGCTCAGCTCTTCTGGAGGGAGCAACGCAAAGTTTCCCTAAAGTAGTGATGGGTTACACAGCCAGTAAATTTTTTGAGTCCTAAGGTGGCATCATTTCCATTGCCTCCTTCTTCCCTCTAATATTACTAACCATAGTACACGAACCGTACGATTTTCAAGATTCCTCTTCATTCAGTTTATGGAAATGAGTTGACCCAAGTTATCATTTTGGTCTATTTCATACTGTTAAAATTTGGGGTATTTAGTTATGACGGTATGATAGTTACCCCACATGGTATTTTATTTTATTTTATTTATTTTATTGCATTTTAGGTTTTGGGGTACATGTAAAGAACATGCAAGTTTGTTGCATAGGTACACACGTGGCAGTGTGATTTGCTGTCTTCCTCCCCATCACCTACATCTGGCTTCTCTCCCCTTGCTATCTCTCCCCAGCTCCCCACCCCCCCCCGTCCCTCCCCTATTTCCCCCCAACTGACCCCAGTGTGTAGTGCTCCCCTCCCTGTGTCCATGTGTTCTCATTGTTCAACACCCGCCAATGAGTGAGAACATGCGGTGTTTGATCTTCTGCTCTTCTGACTGACATAACTTTATATATTATGTTGATCATTATCTCATTTTCCTGCCTCTGTC
>NW_016112700.1:0-1231 GCF_001604975.1 Cebus imitator | reverse complement strand
AGAATTGGCTGTAAGTAAATGGTATCCATTGAACTGGCTTTACAATTACCCACTATACGTACAATGAAAACTCTACTCTTTTTATTTTTATTTTTTATTTATTTATTTTTTTTGAGATGGAGTCTCACTCTGTGATCCCGGCACGATCCTGGCTCACTGCAACCTCCACCTCCCGGGTTCAAGTGATTCTCCTGCCTCAGACTCCCGAGTAGCTGGGATTACAGGCGCCTGCTACCACGCTTGGCTAATTTTTTATATTTTTAGTAGAGACGGGGTTTCACTATGTTGGTCAGGCTAGTCTCGAACTCCTGACCTCAGGCAGTACACCTGCCTCTGCCTCCCAAAGTGCTGGGATTACAGGTGTGAGCCACCACGCCCTGCCTTAACTACACAGTAATTTTTATAATGAGTGGCTGGCATTCCCTAGTACACCTGCAAAAAGTAGGTCAGATTTCTTCATATAGATGTATGGCTGCCATGACCACACCCTCCTCTTTATAATAAGCAAGTGCTAATGAACAAACTCAGGTCATAGAATCCAATGGAAAGAGTTTGAATTCCTACAGCCAGGCCAGGTTCCTCTACTTATGGTTAATGTGCTGGAGCTTGACTTTCCCTGTCTCTGCTAGAAACAGACTTCACTCAGCCATATTCCATTTTCTTTTTCTTCCCCTTTTCCCTTTGCTAGCTTGAATTACTGGCATTAATTGAGGATTCCTCTTCTCTGACACACAAGAAAGATAAGGTCCATTTGGTACACTCTAAACATCCGTACAGTGGAATACTACTAAGCAATTAAAAAGAACAAACAATGGATGCATCAATATCTATGATCTTCAAAAATACTATGCTAAGTGAAAGAGCCACATGCAAAAGATTACATAAGAAAGGTTCAAAAAGAGCATATCTGTGGGGCCGGGTGTAGTGGCTCACGCCTGTAATCCCAGCACTTTGGGAGGTCGAGGCGGGTGGATCACGAGGTCAAGAGATCGAGACCATCCTGGCCAACACGGTGAAACTCCATCTCTACTAAAAATACAAAAAAATTAGCTGAGTGTGGTGGCACGTGCCTATGGTCCCAGCTACTCAGGAGGCTGAGGCGGAAGAATCGCTTGAACCCAGGAGGCGGAGGTTGCAGTGAGCCAAGATCCCACCATTAAAACCAAACCAGGAAAACAATAGTGAAACTCCGTCTAAAAAAAAAAAAAAAAAGCATATCTATGGAGACAGA
>NW_016112699.1:0-1231 GCF_001604975.1 Cebus imitator | reverse complement strand
TTTTTTTTTTTTTTTTTCCTAGTTCAGCTGTGACTTCAGACAGGATACTAAGAGGAGTTTCACAGTCTCTTTCCTGGATTTTGTGGAGACTTAACTTTACCCTTCTGTGTCAGCCTCTTAAAGCATTGGGTCAGCCTTAAAAGAGAACAGGAAAGGGCAGTTCTATTATAAGATGCCTTCAAGTGTAATACGTACCATTATTTTATGTAGCACAGGAAAGAAAACTGTCAAACTATCATTTTTTATTATTTTTTAGAGAGGGGGTTTCCCTTTGACACCCAGGCTGGAGTGCAATGGCATGATCACTGCTCACTGCCACCTCCAGCTTCTAGGCTTGAGGTATCCTCCTGCCGTAGCCTCCCAAGTAGCTAGGGCTACAGATGTGCACCACTGCACCTGGCTAAAATTTTTTTTTTTTAGATGCAGTCTTGCTCTGTCACTAGGCGGGAGTGCAGCCGTGACACTCCTGTCTCAGTGACTCCTGAGACAGCGACACTCCTGAGACAGCGACACTCCTGAGACAGCGACTCTCCTGTCTCAGCCTCCCGAGTATCTGGGACTACAGGTACGCACCACCACGCCCAGCTAATTTTTGTATTTTTAGTAGAGATGGGGTTTCACCATGTTGGCCAGGATAGTCTCTGTCTCTTGACCTTGTGATCCACCCATCTCTGCCTCCCAAAGTGCGGGGATTAAAGGCATGAGCCACCACACCCGGCCTTTTAAATTTTTTTGCCACTGCGCCCAGCCTCAAAATGTTATATAGTGCTTTATCACTTAGAATTTCTATTTTGTTTTAAAAGAACTTTTAGACTTTAAAACATTCTTATTATATTACTCTTGTGCATACAAGAAAAAATGTAGGCTACATTGGTTAAGCCATTTCTACTGTTTCTCCACTCAGTTGCTGATAACTGCTGTTTTTCTGTATAATATTGTACCCTGTGTTGTTAAGGGTGTTGATAATGCAGCATTTTTCTTTTTTTTTTTTTTTTTGAGACGGAGTTTCACTCTTTTTACCCAGGCTGGAGTGCAATGGCGCGATCTCGGCTCACCGCAACCTCTGCCTCCTGGGTTCAGGCAATTCTCCTGCCTCAGCCTCCTGAGTAGCGGGGATTACAGGCACGCACCACCACGCCCAGCTAATTTTTTGTATTTTTAGTAGAGACAGGGTTTCACCATGTTGACCAGGATGGTCTCGATCTCTTGACCTCGTGATCCACCCGCCTCG
>NW_016112698.1:0-1231 GCF_001604975.1 Cebus imitator | reverse complement strand
CGAGGTGGGTGGATCACGAGGTCAAGAGATCGAGACCATCCTGGTCAACATGGTGAAACCCTGTCTCTACTAAAAATACAAAAAATTAGCTGGGCGTGGTGGTGCGTGCCTGTAATCCCCGCTACTCAGGAGGCTGAGGCAGGAGAATTGCCTGAACCCAGGAGGCAGAGGTTGCGGTGAGCCGAGATCGCGCCATTGCACTCCAGCCTGGGTAAAAAGAGTGAAACTCCGTCTCAAAAAAAAAAAAAAAAAGAAAAATGCTGCATTATCAACACCCTTAACAACACAGGGTACAATATTATACAGAAAAACAGCAGTTATCAGCAACTGAGTGGAGAAACAGTAGAAATGGCTTAACCAATGTAGCCTACATTTTTTCTTGTATGCACAAGAGTAATATAATAAGAATGTTTTAAAGTCTAAAAGTTCTTTTAAAACAAAATAGAAATTCTAAGTGATAAAGCACTATATAACATTTTGAGGCTGGGCGCAGTGGCAAAAAAATTTAAAAGGCCGGGTGTGGTGGCTCATGCCTTTAATCCCCGCACTTTGGGAGGCAGAGATGGGTGGATCACAAGGTCAAGAGACAGAGACTATCCTGGCCAACATGGTGAAACCCCATCTCTACTAAAAATACAAAAATTAGCTGGGCGTGGTGGTGCGTACCTGTAGTCCCAGATACTCGGGAGGCTGAGACAGGAGAGTCGCTGTCTCAGGAGTGTCGCTGTCTCAGGAGTGTCGCTGTCTCAGGAGTCACTGAGACAGGAGTGTCACGGCTGCACTCCCGCCTAGTGACAGAGCAAGACTGCATCTAAAAAAAAAAAATTTTAGCCAGGTGCAGTGGTGCACATCTGTAGCCCTAGCTACTTGGGAGGCTACGGCAGGAGGATACCTCAAGCCTAGAAGCTGGAGGTGGCAGTGAGCAGTGATCATGCCATTGCACTCCAGCCTGGGTGTCAAAGGGAAACCCCCTCTCTAAAAAATAATAAAAAATGATAGTTTGACAGTTTTCTTTCCTGTGCTACATAAAATAATGGTACGTATTACACTTGAAGGCATCTTATAATAGAACTGCCCTTTCCTGTTCTCTTTTAAGGCTGACCCAATGCTTTAAGAGGCTGACACAGAAGGGTAAAGTTAAGTCTCCACAAAATCCAGGAAAGAGACTGTGAAACTCCTCTTAGTATCCTGTCTGAAGTCACAGCTGAACTAGGAAAAAAAAAAAAAAAAA
>NW_016112697.1:0-1231 GCF_001604975.1 Cebus imitator | reverse complement strand
GCCTTGTACTGGAATTAGGAGGCATTTGGTTTACTATTGATGTGACCACTGACCATGATGTCACTATACCTCTTTGGATTTCAGTTTCCTTATCTATAAAATGAAAAAAATTTCAAGTCCTCTTACACTAAGTTTGAATCTCTAGGAGTGGGGCTTCAGAATCTGTGAAAACCCACATAGATCTCTAGGTTTTTGCTACCCTAAGTATGATGCATAAATGAGCAGCATGAATATCACCTGGGAGTATCTTAAAAATGCAGAATCCCAGGCCCTACACCCAGACCTACTGAGTCAGCATCTTCATTTTAACAAGACTGCCAGGTGATTTGAATGCACACTAAAGTTTGAGAGTCACTGCTGTAGATGACTTTGATGATCTGTGAAACCATCAATATAGAATATCTATAAACGTTATAATTTTGTGCAACAGCTAAACGCCAAGGGCAGTTAATGGTTAATGCCGACATTGGATAATTAGGTAAATTCTTCAAGGAGGGTCTTTGCTTTAAGTTATGTTTTGAGTCCTAAAGGTGTATTTGTTTAAATAGTTTGATTCTCTTTTTATTACCGTCCTTAGTGACTGCTTGCTCATAAACATTGTTTTAATTTTTCACTGTGTTTAAGAAAAAAAGGAAAGGATCTTACATCAATATTTTCACCAACTGGTCTTGGCAATTTAAACATAGGTTTTCCCTTAAACTTAAAATAGGTACATTTATTAAAACAATGATTACTATAATTATTTTATGACAATTTTTTTCCAATTACAGACTTTAGTTTCTCTTCAGTCTTTAGCTTTGATATCTATATTGTGTTCCTAAAAGCAAGGTGATTGCATTACATAAAATTTATTCTGAAGTTTTCACTGGTATCACCTTAGGTAAATATAGTAATTTCCCAAAACTAGAGATGAGTTTCAGACCCATTTTGCATATTATGTATTTCTTACTCAGAACCAGCTCAGACTGCCAATGAATACTGACTGTATAAATCTCTGTGATGTATGTGTTCTTCCTGGCAGAGCCCACATTATGTATGTTTTCAACATAAAAAATATCAGGAAGACATTTAAAGTTTTCCTTTCATCTAGTTTATGTCAATTTTTAAAAATACACATTTTATGAATTACATTAGCAAAGGGCATGAGATGATGTGTTTTCTGGCACTGAGGTCGTGGAGTCTTAATTCTTACATTTTGGAGGCTTCTTGGAGCCTGAGATATTTCTCAAGA
>NW_016112696.1:0-1231 GCF_001604975.1 Cebus imitator | reverse complement strand
TTTTTTTGAGATGGAGTTTTGCTTTTATCGCCCAGGCTGGAGTGCAGTGGTGTAATCTCGGCTCACTGCAGTCTCCACCTCCTGGGTTCAGGCAATTCTTCTGCCTCAGTCTGGGATTACAGACGCCCGCCACCACACCCGGCTAATTTTTGTACTTTTGGTAGAGACGGGGTTTTGCCACGTTGGCCAGGCTGGTCTCGAACTCCTGACCTCAGGTGATCTACCCGCCTTGGCCTCCCAAAGTGCTGGGATTATAGGGGTGAGCCACCGTGCCCGGCCATAAAAAAGATTTTTGTTTGTTTGTTTGTTTTTAGACAAAGTCTAGCTCGGTAGTCAGGCTGGAGTGCAGTAGCGTGATCGCGGCTCACTGCAAACTCTGCTTCCCAGGTTCAAGCAATTCTCCTGCCTCAGCCTCCCAAGTAGCTGGGACTACAGGTGTGTGCCACCACATCCAGCTAATTTTTGTATTTTAATAGAGGCCTCCCAAAGTGCTGGGGTTACAGGTGTGAGCCATGGTGCCCAGCCATAAAAAAGATTTTTAAAAGTTTTATTTTGTTTTACAATTTCTCATATTTGTTTAATTCAGATATCTTTTTTAGTTAATCTAGAATTGAACTAAAAGTGATTTAATAGTTTAAAGAAGTAAATTCTGACAGTTTTGGTAGGTTCAGATTTGCCTAAGAGTGAGTTTTAGGTAAGCTAGTTTTTCTTGCCTTTAAGTGCAAGTAGGCCCAAGATGATTGGGTTGATTCTTTTGGTTTTGGTTTTTTAAGCTAACCTGCAATTAATCAGAAAGCTTAAATTATTATGGTTCTCTTAGCTCACTAAAATAATTCAAAGAAATAGCTCCAAAATTCAGAGTCAGAAATAAAACAAAGAGATCTATTGTTTAGCAGTTAGTTGTGGTGGAAAGGAATTTGTTTTTATAAAGAAGAGATGGTGTTCTGTTGAGTTTTGCTAGATTTGTCCCACCCTTTCCAGGGATAGGCTGTGCGAAATTCACTTGAAAACCAGTGCAGCGAAACAAAGTTCAGAGCCAGGAAGACACACACACACACACACACACACACACACACACGTGTTGAGACTAACACAATGTGATTTTTATAGCTTTTTTGTACTCTGCTTGTTTAATTTTTGTTTGTTTGTTTGTTTGTTTTGAGACGGAGTTTCACTCTTGTTACCCAGGCTGGAGTGCAATGGCGCGATCTCGGCTCACCGCAACCTCCGC
>NW_016112695.1:0-1231 GCF_001604975.1 Cebus imitator | reverse complement strand
AAAAAAACACCAAACTACTGGACATTTTGCTCCTATCCACCAAAGTTTAAGAAACTTAAGAAAATAATACAACTCTTTTGAAAATCTTCTTACTTCTTTTTCTGGTCTTTGGATTTTAAAGTTTTTTTCTTTATGCTGCTATAAACTTTAACATTATTTATTTATTATTTAGAGACAGAGTCTCATTCTTTTGCTCAGGCTGGAGCACACCAGTGCAATCTTGGCTCACTGCAGCCTCCACCTGGGTTCAAGTGATTCTTCCACCTCAGCCTCCATAGCTGGGATTACAGGCCCGTGTCACCATACCCAGCTAATTTTTGCATTTTTAGTAGAGATGGGGTTTTGTCACATTGGTCAGGCTGGTCTTGAACTCTTGACCTCAGGTGATCCATCTGCCTTGGCCTCCCAAAGTGCTGGGATTACAGGCATGAGCCTGGGCCCAGCCTAAAATTTTTTAAATAAAAAAAAAATTCAAAATGACTTGTTTAGGTAAAGAGAGAGGAAACTAAACTTTTGGCATTCCTCCAGTATTTATCTGGGTTTTTTTTTTTGTGTAAAAGTGGAGCCTTTTCATAATTAAAACTATTTTCCTTTTTCTTATATATACTTATTCATCCACTACCATGTAGAATCCCAGGTTTCTGATATTTGAATGCTGAGAATGCCAAGAAGATTATTGGTAGTTGTAAACTAAAGGAAAAACCATAAATCTTATTTACATAATATAATAACTTATTAAATAACAGGCTTTGGGGAGATGAAGCATGTTCTTAAAATGACATTCTATATGGTAATGGACATTTATTTTAATGGTCACTCTACTAATCTGCTATGTAACTCTGTAGATGGCTATTTGTAAATGTGGGAGTAACTGAACATAGAATACAAACCAGGAGTGATATTTAGTTCATTTCCTACAGCTAGACTCCAAACTTTCCCACGGACACTAGGGGGCAATCCCTGCCACCACAATTCTCGAACTCTTCTTGTACTACGCCTAGAATTAAAGGAGGAGAAAAAAGGAGAAAGTTACTTTTTACACCAAAAATACTAATTGCATGATGGATTATCTTTAGTCTATGGCCAAGTGATCAAATCATTTTTAAGATTACAGAAAACTGGGTATGAAATGCATTCTTTTCTTTGGGTTCATGCCTGCAGGGAACAACAACCTACAAGATGTATAGGATCCCAAAGAGACAACAGTAATCTAAAGGGAACTGTGTTTTAT
>NW_016112694.1:0-1231 GCF_001604975.1 Cebus imitator | reverse complement strand
AGCTGGGCATGGTGGCGCGTGCCTGTAATCCCAGCTACTCAGGAGGCTGAGGCAGGAGAATTGCCTGAACCCAGGAGGCAGAGGTTGCGGTGAGCGAGACCGCACCATTGCACTCCAGCCTGGGTAACAAGAGCGAAACTCCGTCTCAAAAAAAAAAAAAAAAAATTAAACGGCCAGGTGTGGTAGCTCACACCTGTAATCCCAGCACTTTGGGAGGCTGAGGCAAGTGGATCACAAGGTCAGGAGATTGAGACCATCCTGTCCAACATGGTGAATCCCCGTTTCTACTAAAATAGAAACAATTAGCCGGCATGGTTGCATGTGCCTGTAATCCCAGCTACTTGGGAGGCTGAGGCAGAAGAACCTGGGAGGCAGAGGCTGCAGTGAGCCGAGTCACTCCAGCCTGGGTGACAGAGCGAGACTTTGTCTCAAAAATAAATAAATAAATAAAAATTTAAAAAATTAAAATTAAAAAAAGACACAAAAGTCATAGCACTAAGGATGCCAGAGCAGGAAGAGAGAAAGAATCTGGATCCTTGGTGACAGCACTGCTTCCCTAAATGAACCACCTTTAAAACTGTTCTGCATCCAGACTCCTCACATGTAAATTACACATTTGCGGGTTGAGTACTGTTTTGTGCTTACAGCCAAAATCATCCCAACAGATACAACAATATATGCTTCCATACATCTAAAGTTCACCGGGAAGGAGATACACAAGACTGGTAATGCTTAATGCCTCTGGGGAGGAGGACAAGCACCAGAGGGGGATGGGAGGAAGATCTATTTCATTCAGATATTTTTGTTGTGCTTGAATTTTGTTTCTCTGGGGCCAACTTTCACCATTTCAAAAACTAGACAATAAAACTTCAAAAGTAAGTGGAACACTTGGGTTTTACCTTTTTTTTTTTTTTTTTTTTTTGAGACAGAGTCTTGCTCTGTTACCCAGGCTGGAGTGCAGTGGTGCAGTCTCACCGCAACCTCCTTGTCCCAGGTTCAAGCGGTTCTTGAGCCTCAGCTTCCCAAATAGCTGAGGTTATAGCATGCTGCACCATGTCCGACTAATTTTTTGTATTTTTAGTAGAGATGGGGTTTCGCCATGTTGCCCAGGCTGGTCTACGAACTCCTAAATTCTGGTGATCTATCCACCTTGGCCTCCCAAAGTATTGGGATTACAGGCGTTAGCCACCGTGCCCAGCCAGGTTTTATATTTCTTTCTTTTTTTTTTTTT
>NW_016112693.1:0-1232 GCF_001604975.1 Cebus imitator | reverse complement strand
AAAAAAAAAAAAAGAAAAAAGATTATGAAATGCTTTCACACATACTATCTCATTTATTTCTCACAACAATCTTGTATAATAGGTAATGTTATTCCCATTTTCATAAAAAGTTTGCTGAGTTACAGAAAGGTCAGTGACTTGCTCATCTAAGTGTGAGAAACAGAACCCTAAATTCTGGTACCAAAGCAACAGCTGACTATAACTTATATTTAAATATTTGTATGTATTATCTGCATTGCTATGCCTATGGCTGAATTATAGTCATAACTAACATTTATCAAGTACTGAGTACTGTTCCACAAGCTTATGTGTATTATATCACCAACACTCACATGACATAGGTACTATTATGATCACATCCACTCTGCAGGTGAAGAAACTGATACATTGTGATTAAATAATTTGTCCACAGTCATAAGTGGCAGATAGGTATCTAATTATCTGCAAACCCAGGTCTTTAACCAATATGCAACTCTGTGTCAATAATGTGTTCCTTCTCTCCTCAACCTCTTCATCTATAAAATGAACAGAATATACAAGCTTTATAGCGATTAAGGTAGATACTTGTTATTCATGGATCCCATATTTGCAAATCAGGTACTTACTAGAATTTATCCGTAATCCCAAAACCGACATTTACAGGCACTTGCAGTCATTCTTGGACACACCAGGAGTAGCAAAAAGTGAGTCACTGGACACACAGGAGCCCAGCTGTCAAACCAGATGACACTGCCTTCTTGTTTTAGCTTTCATACTATAAACAAGTCTCCTTTTCACAGTCGATTTAGTGCCATGTTTTTTAAATTTTTGGCTTTTTGTTGTTCTTAAATGATTTCATAATTTAAAATGGCCACCGAGCATAGTGCAGAAATACTGTCTAGTATTCCTGAACATAAGAAGGCTTTGTTATGCCTTCAGAGGAAACATGCGCGTTAGATACACTTCATTCAGGGATGAGTTATAGAGCTATTGTTAGAAAGGTCAATGCTCATAAATCAGCAACGTATATTAAATAAGCCATCTTTGGCCAGGCGCGGTGGTTCACGCCTGTAATCCCAACACTTTGGGAGGCCGAGGTGGGTGGATCACCTGAGGTCAGGAGTTTGGGACCAGCCTGGCCAACAGTGGTGAAACCCCATCTCTACTAAAAATACAAAAATTAGCTGGGTGT
Organism: Cebus imitator; assembly: GCF_001604975.1. Classification (NCBI taxonomy): domain Eukaryota; kingdom Metazoa; phylum Chordata; class Mammalia; order Primates; family Cebidae; genus Cebus; species Cebus imitator. Next base: position 61 of record NW_016112693.1, on the reverse strand, counting down.
GGTGGTGGGCTCCTGTAATCCCAGCTACTTGTGAGGCTGAGGCAAGAGAATCACTTGAACC
>NW_016112692.1:0-1232 GCF_001604975.1 Cebus imitator | reverse complement strand
CTCTTGTAGCCCAGGGTAGAGGGCGATGGTGCAATCTCGGCTCACTACAACCTCCGCCCCCTGGTTCAAGCGATTCTCCTGCCTCAGCCTCCTAAGTAGCTGGGATTACAGGTATCTGCCACCACGCCCAGCTAATTTTTGTAGTTTTAGTAGAGATACGATTTCGCCAGAGTTCAGCCTATCATGGACTCTTTCTTCCTTTGAGGCAGAGTCTCACTCTGTCACCCAGGCTGGAGTGCAGTGGCACCATCTCGGCTCCCTGCAACTGGATTCAAGCCATTCTCCCCCTCAGCCTCTTGAGTAGCTGGAATTACAGGCATGCATCCCCACACCCAGCTGATATTTGTATTTTTAGTAGATGCAGGGTTCACCATGTTGGCCAAGCTTGTCTTGAACTCCTGACCTCAGGTGATTCACCACCCTCCACCTCGGCCTCCCAAAGTGCTGGGATGACAGGCATGTGCCACCTCGCTGAGCCCCATGTGGTGATTCCTAAATAGAGAACTGAGGGAATAAGGAGCCAGCCGGTGGGTGTCTCTGGCATTTGGTGAGGAGAGCAGGGGGTGGCATCAGCCCTCAAGGGTACCCCTGTGTGTTTCTGCCCCTTTCTGACCCTGTATCCACCTGTGACCTGGGCTGACCTCACAGCTGAAGACAATACTGGTCACTGCTACACTCAAGACGGTGCCAAGGAGCTGTTTTTTGTTTTTTGTTTTTTAATAATTGTAGGATTGTCACAGTGGCTCACAACTGTAATCCCAGCATTTTGGGAGGTTGAGGCAGTAGGATCACTTGAGCCCAGGAGTGTGAGACCAGCCTGGACAATGTAGTGAGACTCCAATCTCTACAAAAAATAAAACTAAAAGCTGACTCACACAGCAGATGGCAGACTTGAGATCTGAACTTAAGCAGCCTGGCTCCCAAACCTATGCACACAACAGTCACATTGTATTGTCTAGGTTTGAATTCTACTTTCTGCCTTACTGTTAGGTACATGGAAATAGGCCAGTGAGACAACCCCTTTAAACTCCATTTCTCCATCCACTCATTGAAAATAATACCTCCCTACCTGCCATATGTGATTGTCCTTAGTGTTAAGTAAGAATATTTTTGAAAGTTCTTTATGAATTATAGAGCAAAGTATAAATATTTAAAACAAAATCATCAAAACAATGAGAAAATAATAAAAGTACAGAGGGTTTATTGAGTTGCTTATTTTATTTTTTTTTTTT
>NW_016112691.1:0-1232 GCF_001604975.1 Cebus imitator | reverse complement strand
TGTTCTCTGTTTCTTTGTTTGTTTTGTTTTGTTTTGAGACAGAGTTTTGCTCTTGTCACCCAGGCTGGAGTGCAATGGCACAATCTCAGCTCACCACACCTCCCCTGCTTGGGTTCAAGTGATTCTCAGCCTCCGGAGTAACTGGGATTACAGGTGCCCGCCACCAAGCTCGACTAATTTTTGTGATTTTTTTGAGATGGAGTTTCATCATGTTAGCCAGTCTGATCTCCAACTTCTGACCTCAGGTGATCTGAAACCACAGCCTCCGAAAGTGTTAGGATTACAGGCATGAACCACCATGCCCGGCCTCCATGTTCTCTTAATAGTTTGTAATATCTGGCTGAGTGCAATGGCTCATACCTGTAATCCCAGCACTTTGGGAGGCCCAGGTGGGCAGATCCCCTGAAGTTGGGAGTTCAAGACTAGCCTGACCAACATGGAAAAACCTCGTGTCTACTAAAAATACAAAATTAACCAGGTGTGATGGTGTGTGCCTATAATCCCACCTACTCAGGAGACTGAGGCAGGAGAATTGATTGAATCTGGGAGGCAGAGGTTGTGGTGAGCTGAGATCTGCCATTGCACTCCAACTAGGGAAAGAAGAGCAAAACTCTGTCTCAAAAAAAAAATAGTTTGTAATATCTTAGCACAGCTAAGATATGTGAGAACAATAACTTGTAGAGAAAGACATCTAGTTAGAGTGAATGAGTCACAGGGGAGATCTGGGAGGGAAACACTGTAACCTTTTCATTCCCAGAAAAGGAAGGTTGATCCAGGGAAGGGGACCCCAGGCCTGGATAGTGAGATTATGTGGAAGGGGCTCTGAGGTATTAGGGGAATGGGTCCCTCTCTCTACATCCTCCCTGTGCTATGGTTGGGAGGAGGCACAGTTCATCAGCTGCACAGCTGGGGGAGAAGTCAGGATCCAGAGACAAGGGAGCTGAGAATAATCTGTGTCTTGCTGGTCTGCACAAGGCAGCTCTCAAACTGTGGAGAACACAGTAATGACCAGATTCAGCTCAGCCACTCTCAGCCTTGACACCCTGAGCATTATGGGCAGCCCTTTGCCATCCCCTACCTTCAAATTCAGAGATCACCTACAGCACAAAGCTGCTCCCCAGTCAACTCTTGTTGACTTTGGGCCCCAAGGATCACATTCCAGGAAGCTGTGAGCACTACATCAGTGTCAGGGACCCTGTCACCACCTGGAGAATGATAATAAAGAGGACCCA
>NW_016112690.1:0-1232 GCF_001604975.1 Cebus imitator | reverse complement strand
GTGGGAGTATCACTTGAGGCCAGGAGGTGAAGATCAGGCTGGGAAACAAAGCAAGACCCTGTCTCTATTTTTATTTAAAAAAAAAAAAAAAAAAAGCTGAGCATGGTGGCTCACACCTGTAATCCCAGTACTTTGGGAGGCAGAGGTGGGCTGACCATGATTTCAAGAGATTGAGACCATCCTGATCCATGTCTACTAAAAATACAAAAAATCAGCTGGGCATGGTGGCACGTGCCTGTAATCCCAGCTACTCAGGAGGCTGAGGCAGGAGAATTGCCTGAACCCAAGAGGCGGAGGCTGCGGTGAGCTGAGATCGCGCCATTGCACTCCAGCCTGGGTAACGAGAGCGAAACTCCGTCTCAAAAAAAAAATAATAATAATAATAATAAACACTGTCTTTAGCTATGATGGGAGTGTGACCAACTTTGGGGTTGTTGGGTTGAAAGTTCATGAGTGAAAGTGACCCAAAGAAAGTGATGCTTAGCTTGAGTGTTAACATTAAGTACAAGTTCATTAGGCAGACAGAAGGAAAGAATTCCAAGAAGAGGCAACAGTGTGTGCAGAGGTAAGAGGGGTGAAACAGCACTGGGTGCTTAGAGGCTTGCGGTGACTGGTGTACCTGAGGCACATGGCTCACAGTAAGCCTGGAAGAGACCACATGAGGAAGGGCTTGTACTTTGCTCAGCACTTCATTCACCTTGATTTCCAGCCTGGTGCAGTACACAGCACAGAGCAGGGGCTTGGGGAATATCTGCTGATGATTGCCACGTTAATAACTCAGGCTCTACAAACTCAGAGGATGTTCTAAGAGACATCTGGTCCTGAGGTTTTAACAATCTATTTTTGGCAGTGGACCTTTCTGACTTTTTTTTTTTCTTTAATTAGGGCCTCACTCTGTCTCCTAGGATGGAATGCAGTGGCATGATCATAGCTCCCTGCTGCCTCAAATTTCCAGGCTAGGCCAGGTGCAGTGGCTCCCCCCTGTAATCCCAATACTTTGGAAGGCTGAGGTGGGCAGATCATTTGAGGTCAGGAGTTCAATACCAGCCTGTCCAATATGGTGAAACCCTGTCTCTACTAAAAATACAAAAATCAGCCACGCATGGAGGTGGGTGCCTATAGTCCCAGCTACTTGGGAGGTTGAGGCAGAAAAATCACTTGAATCCAGGAGGCGGAGGTTACAGTGAGCTGAGATCGCACTGCTGCACTCCAGCCTGGGAGACAGATGGAGA
>NW_016112689.1:0-1232 GCF_001604975.1 Cebus imitator | reverse complement strand
AAAAAAAAAAAAAAAAACCCACAAACTAAACATGCTTATTTTAGAAATTTAACAAAGAACAGAAAAGTATTAAAAAGAAGGAAAAAAAAATAACCCACATCCAGCTGGCTACTTAGATTTCAAGGACAAAAGATAATTTGACTTTGTGAACAGTGTGCATTTCAGTAGATTCTGAATTGCTGCAACCAGGCCTAGCCAAGTGGAGCTGTACTTTGATTTTATTTTGTTCTTGGCACTCAGCTATAATTCCAGGCATAACATGGGGTCTCTGTATGTTTGTCTTTCCCACTAGGTTGGAAGCTCCCAGAGGAGAGAAACAGTGTCGTTTTAATCTCTGCATTGCCAGTATTGCCCAGCACAGAGCCAGGCAGGAAAGATGCTCTCTAAATGACTATGTGCCTTGTTCCCCACAGCTGTAACGCGTTTGGAATTCAGTTTCACAGCCCTTTGCTCAGAAGTACAGGTTTCTAGTAAAACTATCCTTGAAATGAAATGTAAGAAAAGAATTTCCCAGTGGAATTTGTTGGAGTTTTGTATTACCTTTTGTCACAAATCTTTCAAAAGGCTGCTTTCCTCTGTTGGGTAATTTCAAATATTTTTTACCGCTGGGTAACATAGCTCATTAAAGCAGTGATTTTCCACTTGCAGGTACAAAAATGCAAAGAAGACTGGCCAAAGCCATTCCCCAAAGAAACATGGCATCTGTTCTGACATTATTATTTTTACTAGCTGCCTGCCAAAGACCACAAGCCAACAGAGGGCTCTTCCTCAACACAGATAACTGTGTTCTAATCGACATTGTTCCCTCTCTTAAGTAAGCTTACCAAGTGATGGCAAGTGCCACCCAAGCAGTAAAGTGAGAAATGGAAACATGAGGCTTAACGTAGCATGAACATGGGGTTTTTTAAATTGCTTTTTAAAGAAAAATTTGGAAGGAGCAAGAAGATTGAACAGACATGTCAATTTCAGTGGACAATCCTGCTTTCCCTCCAACCCACTCTGCCCTCGCCTTTTGCTTTGATCTTCTTTCCAGCTGGCCTGATATTCACAGCAGAAAAAGCTGATCTGACCGCACTTTCCTCTTTCCAGAAAGGCGTTTTGTGATGTTTCCATGCAAACCCAATATTCTTACTGACAGTGAAGTAGGGGACAGAGGCAATTAAAAAAAGTGGATGTGCAAGCTTACAATGCAAAAGAAGAAAGTGTTCTTCTCCCAAGTTATGAGCAGCTTC
>NW_016112688.1:0-1232 GCF_001604975.1 Cebus imitator | reverse complement strand
TGGAGAGTGATCCCAGGACAAGGACACTGCTCAGTGATCCCACCTACCGGGAGCTGGTAGAGCAGCTGCGAAACAAGCCTTCCGATCTGGGCACGTAAGTGGATGCCGCTCATTGAGGTTCTGGCAATGGGGGGAATGCTATGCTGTCTTCCTATAACCTCACAGCAGAGGGTTCCCTGGTCTAAATGGCAGAGTTCTGCCTTTGCTTATTCTCTGCAGAGCAGTGGGGCGTGGTTGTTTATTCGTAATTATAGAAAGGGTCGGGGGAGCACATATCACAGTAATCTAGAATGTTCCTTTTAGTCTAATATACCTCTTGCCTGGTCTCCTAGAACTCTGATCTAGCATCAACCCCATCCTTTCCATCTATATTTAGGCCCTACTGTCTGTTGGTATATGGGAGTGGAAACAGGGTTGCAGTTCATGTGTAAAGCTGTGTCTAAGTCATGTAACTGGTATCCGTCTCTATCTCAGTCCTCTGGCGCCTGAGATCAGCTAGGGAAGTATACCTGTAACAACTCATTCCTCCGTATATGCCAGCCTTGAGGAATAAACTTGACCTCTGTTACTTTATTTCATTTTGTTTTATTTTTTTTCCGAGATGGAGTCTCACTCTGTCACCCAGGCTGGAGTGCAGTGGCGTGATCTCGGTTCACTGCAATCTCCACCTCCTGGGTTCAAGAGATTCTCCTGCCTCAGCCTCCCTAGTAGCTGGGATTACAGGTACACACCACCACACCTGGCTAATTTTTGTATTTCTAGTAGAGACGGGATTTCACCATGTTGGCTAGGCTGATCTCGAACTTCTGACCTCAAGTGGTCCACCTGCCTGGGGCTCCCAGAGTACTGGGATTCCAGGTGTGAGCCACTGTGCCCAGCCATTTGTGACTTCATTTTATTTTTTATTTTTTTGACTTTATTTTAGATGGATGGTGTTTTGAAGGTTTGAGTGTTCCCTAGTTGTAGCTCATGAGTGGTGCAAAATCTAGATCTGACTTTGATAGTAAGAAGGAGTTAAAGATTGATTGTGGGGAGGAGTAATTGCAATATTTCTTTCTTTTCTTAAATCAATAATAGGAAACTACAAGATCCCCGGATCATGACCACTCTCAGTGTCCTCCTTGGGGTCGATCTGGGCAGTATGGATGAGGAGGAAGAGGTTGCAACACCTCCACCACCACCCCCTCCCAAAAAGGAGACCAAGCCAGAGCCAATGGAAGAAGATCTTCCAG
>NW_016112687.1:0-1232 GCF_001604975.1 Cebus imitator | reverse complement strand
CCAGGATGGTCTCGATCTCTTGACCTCGTGATCCACCCGCCTCGGCCTCCCAAAGTGCTGGGATTACAGGCTTGAGCCACTGCGCCCGGCCTTCACTTGTTCTTTCCTTAAGTCATCTTGGGTTGATGCTGAGGTGTGTCTGCAGAGGAACTACTGCCAAGAAAAGCATGGGGTTAGAGTTATCAGGAAAACGGGCCGGAAGCACCTCCGTCACATGCTAACTGTAGGATGCATGCCTGTTTCCTAAAACCAATTCCTAAAGAGAATATATTTTTAAGAGGCAGGGTGTTGCTCTGTTGCCTAGGCTGGAGTGCAGTGATGTGGTCTCCGCTCTCTGCAGCCTTGAACCCGTAGGCTCAAGCAGTCCTCCTGTCTCAGCCTCCCAAGTAGCTGAGACTCCAGGATAACAGCACCATTCCTGGCTAATTATTATTTTTATTTTTTATAGAGGGGGATCTTGCTTTGTTGCTCAGGCTGGTCTCTGACTCCTGGCCTCAAGTGATCCTCCCATCTCGACCTCTTTAAATGTTGCGATTAGAGGGGTAAGTCACCATGCCCAGTCTCGAAAGACAATAATTTCTTAAACCTGGCTTCATGTCCCAAAGATACCTCATCCTGAAAAATTCTAGCATTGGATAAGCTTAAAGCCCTGGATCCTCACTTTGAAGATTCACATTGGAGGTTCATGTTAGCTCTGGCAAGTTCTGAGAAGCATCGAGAAAATAAATCAGGCTCTTGCGCATGTGCGCTCTCTGTCTCTCTCTCAAATGTGTATCTAATCTAGCATTTCTCAAATTCCTATAGAACCCCTTCTCCCTTCTTGAATGGAAAGTTTAGTAACAGGAAGAGAATTCCTGGGCAAATACTCTTCCAAGCTGTTGGTGTCTTTGACGAAATTAATGAAAACTGGGTGCCAGCCCTGTGAGGAAGACTCAGAGGGTTTCATCCGTCCCCTTCTCAGGATAACATAGCGATTGATAGACTGATGTCTTTTTTTTTTTTTGAGACGGAGTTTCGCTCTTGTTACCCAGGCTGGAGTGCAATGGCGCAATCTCGGCTCACCACAACCTCCGTCTCCTGGGTTCAGGCAATTCTCCTGCCTCAGCTTCCTGAGTAGCTGGGATTACAAACACGCGCCACCATGCCAAGCTAATGTTTTGTATTTTTAGTAGAGACGGGGCTTCACCATGTTGACCAGGATGGTCTCGATCTCTTGACCTCGTGATCCACCC
>NW_016112686.1:0-1233 GCF_001604975.1 Cebus imitator | reverse complement strand
ATTAAAACCCTCCAAAAAAGAAAAATTACATTTTATGTTTCATAGAAGGAATAATTCCTCAACTTGTACTGGGTATTATCTTTTCTTTAACTTGGTATATATGTATATACACACACATATATATATATATATATATATATATATATATATATAATTCAAAGGGTGATAAATCTTATTTTTATTTAAGCTAAATTTGAGTTTTTGTGTATCTGTATTTATTGCTATACTTTAATTGCAGAGTATAATTTTCAAAGTAGAATATTTTAAATCAATGCTTCAAATACTTTCCAATAAATTTTATTTTCCAGAACCGTAATTGCACATTTTGTTTCTCAAAGGAAAAAAGAAGAGTGTCAGCCTTCTGAATTTCATGGCAGCTACTAATTAATTTTCCTGTCAGGACTGTTGGCTCCTGTGGTGCCATCACTATTACAGACATAGTCGCCTTGCCATAGCATTCATATCTTGTTTTTCTTTACTTTTCACATTAGGTGATTATATTGGGGGGGTTATTGATTATTCACGCTTGCTAACCATTGCTAAAACCTCTTGATAAGCTTATTGGAAGTAAACTTTGTAAGTGAGGGGATCTAATGCAAGGGAGGTGGTAGCTTCTTTCATTTAGGAGAGAATGTCAGAAAGGATGGTGGAAATATTTGAATTTTTAATAATTTAGGAAGCCAGGATCTAAAAATTTGAATGTATTATATTGCAAATTTCTCTAAAAGACTATGAAATACTCAAATGTTTTATTGTATCCCCATTTTATATCCAATGTCTAATATTTTCTAGGTGCTCAGTAAATGTGTGTTGATTAGCTGAATGGATGAGTAAATAAATGGCCATATATTATGTAGGAGATTTATCACCCTTTGAAGTTTTTTGAAATACCTTCAAGGTAATTATAAAGAGGCAACCAAGGAACCCAGGACTGAAAATTAAAAATGGATATTGGCCGGGGGCAGTTGCTCAAGCCTGTAATCCCAGCACTTTGGGAGGCTGAGGAGGGCAGATCATGAGGTCAAGAGATCAAGACCATCCTGGCCAACATGGGGAAACCACATCTCTACTAAAAATACAAAAAATTAGCCAGGCATGGTGGTGTACATCCATAGTCCCAGCTACTAGGGATGCTGAGGCAGGAGAATCACTTGAACTCAGGAGGCGGAGGTTGCAGTCAGCCAAGATCGTGCCACTGCACTCCAGCCTAGCACAGAGCAAGACTCTGTCAAA
>NW_016112685.1:0-1233 GCF_001604975.1 Cebus imitator | reverse complement strand
CTAAAAATACAGAAAAAAATTAGCTGGGCATGGTGGCGCGTGCCTGTAATCCCAGCGACTCAGGGGGCTGAGGCAGGAGAATTGCCTGAACCCAGAAGACGGAGGTTGCGGTGAGCCGAGATCGCGCCATTGCACACCAGCCTGGGTAATAAGAGCGAAACTCCATCTCAAAAAAAAAAAAAAAAAAAAAAAAAAAAAAAAAAAAAAAAGAATGACTTAGAATTCATCGTATGGGGAACATAAAAACATCTAGGCCGAAGGACCAGCACGTATAAAGGAGACATAAACACGCATGATGTATTTGAAGAACTGTGAAAAGTTTGGTTTAGGTGGAACATCAAGTTTATGCAAATGAGTGCCAAGAAATCAGACTGCAAAGTAGGTTTGGACCACAAGAGAAAAGATCTTTAATGCCATTCTAAGGAATTTGGACTTGATCCCTTAGTCATGGAGTGGACCATTGAAAGCTGCTAAATAGGAGAGGAACATGACCTCAGTTTTTAGAAAGACAACTTTGTTGACAGTGTACTAGATGGATTGGAGGGAAACTGGATGAAGGGAGACGAGATGGGAGAATTTGCAAGAGTTTGGGGAGGGGAAGAAACAATGAAAATTTCACAGACGTGTCAGTGCAGTAGTAAGAATGGGAAGACAGTAATAGATATGGTGCCATTTGACTTGGCTCTTTGCAGGTTGATGATGGAGGGCGTCTGAGATGACAAGAGGTTTCTAGTTTTGAACTTCAGGGAATGCTATTGACTGATATGTGAATGCAAGGGGGGAGCAGTGTTTGCAGGAAAGATAACAAATTTAGAGAAAGGAAGATTGAACCTGAGGTACCTATTAACATTCAGGTGAAGTTATTCCATACGCAGCTGCAGTGTGGGTCTGAGACTAGGAGAGAAATTGTGGCTAGATTCGGAAGTTACTGGCAAAGAGAAACCATGAACTACATGAGATTTCCCAGGGAGAATGAGTAAAGATGAGGACCACAGATAAAACCTTGAGGAGCTGCAACGTTTATTGATAATCACAAAGGCTTGAGAGATAACACTGAAAGATAAAAGGCAGATCCAGGAGACAGAAGTTCAAGAAAGCCAGTGGAGACCAGGTGCGATGGCTCACACCTGTAATCCCAGCACTTTGGGAAGCCAAAGTGGGCGGATCACGAGGTCAGGAGTTCGAGACCAGCCTGGCCAATATGGTGAAACCCTGTCTCTACTAAAAAAAAAA
>NW_016112684.1:0-1233 GCF_001604975.1 Cebus imitator | reverse complement strand
TTTTTTGAGACGGAGCCTCGCTCTGTTGTCCAGGCTAGAGTGCAGTGGTGCGATCTTGGATCACTGCAACCTCTGTCCCCCGGGTTCAAGCCTCAGCCTCCAGAGTAGCTGGGGTTACAGGTGCCTGCCACCATACCTAGCTAATTTCTGTGTTTTTAATAGAGATGGGGTTTCACCATCTTGGTCAGGCTGGTCATTTTTGTGTTTTTAATAGAGATGGGGTTTCACCATTTTGGCCAGGCTGGTCTTGAACTCCTGATCTTGTGATCCACCCACCTCGGCCTCCCAAAGTTCTGGGATTATAGGCATGAGCCACCACGCCCAACCATTTTTAAATTTTCTTAAAATACCTTTTGAAGTGCAAAGTATTTTAATTTTAATTTTAATGAAATTTAATCTATCATTTTCTTTTGTTTTATGGGCAGTGCTTTTGATGTCATGTCTGAGAACTCTGCCTAACTCAAGTTCACAAAGGTTTTCTCCTACATTTTCTTTCAGAAGTTTTATTATTTTAACTCTTATATTTAGACCTATAACCCATTTTGAGTTAATTTTCTTGGTAGTGTGAGATAAGAGACTAAGCTAATTCTTTACAAATGGATAACTAATTGTCCCAGCACTGTCTGTCAAAAAGACCATCCTTTCTTTAATTGAATTGCCCGGGTACTTTTGTGAAAAATAATTTCATTTCTCAATTTTCAATTCTGTTGGTCTATATTCCTATCTTATGCCACTACCACTCTGTCTTGACCCCTGTAGCTTTAGAGTGCATTTTAAAACTGAGTGGTGGAAGTCCTTCGACTTTGTTCTTCTTTTTAAAAATTGACTTGGCTTCTGTTATCAGTTAGGGTTCACTCAGATGAGCAGATCCCATACAGAGTAAATATTAAGATATTTACTATAAAGAAATGACTTAGGGCCAGGCACAGTGGCTCATGCCTGTAATCCCAGCACTTTGGGAGGCCAAGGGTAGGTGGATCACCTGATGTCAGAAATTTGAGACTAGCCTGGCCAATATGGTATAACCCATCTCTACTAACAATACACAATTAGCTGGGCGTGATGGTACACGCCTGTAATCCCAGCTACTTGAGAGGTGGAGGCTGGAGAATTGCTTGAGCCCAGGAGGCGGAGGTTGCAGTGAGCCAAGATCACGCCACTGTACTCCAGCCTGGGTGCCAGGGAGAGACTCTGTCTCAGAGAGAGAGAGAGAGAGAGAGAGAGAGAGAGAGA
>NW_016112683.1:0-1234 GCF_001604975.1 Cebus imitator | reverse complement strand
CTACTCAGGAGGCTGAGGCAGGAGAATTGCCTGAACCCAGGAGGCGGAGGTTGCGGTGAGCCGAGATCGTGCCATTGCACTCCAGCCTGGGTAACATGAGTGAAACTCCGTCTCAAAAGAAAAAAAAGAAATGATGATGACATCCACATTTTTGTCTCGTGATTTTTTTATGGTTCTAAACCACACCGATTGTACAGGTTGCCCTTTCTACTGAGAGTAAGCTCCATTGAGATTAAAATCTGCAATAATAGGTAGAACACTTCAGTGTGGAATTGCTTCCTTTCTTTGGTCAAACACTAACTTTGGCAGAGGACAGACTCATCTTAGGAAGACTGAATTTTAAGTGTTCTGAATTGTTTTGCTGGACTTCCAAATCTCAAATTATAAGACCAGCAGAAGCAGGTATTCAAAAATTTCCCTCTGTTGATAGCAATAAGATAGCCTCAGATTCCAGTGCTGCTTTTTAATATAATTGTTAAATTGAGATAAACACCCTCATAGTATTTCTTTTTTAAGTGCATTCTTGCTTTGGGACTCTAGATGACTTTGCATAATCGATGCAAATAGGAACCTTGGTAGGAAGGTAATATAATTCTTAATTCTCTTTTCATTTTTCTGTTTGAAAACTTTCTTCCATAAGCACCACTGGTTAGAGAAGAAAGGACTGTTTTGCTTTATTCAGGGTTGGATAAAAACATTAGATTCATAATTGTTGGTTGAGCTTTGATTTTCCTTTCAGAAATGGATATAAATTATTAGGAAATTGCTGAAATGACTGAATGTACTCTTTCTGTGCCATCTAGAATGTGTGTGTATTATTGCTTGGAAACCTGATGCTTTCAGTCTGATGGAAACAGCTCTTCCAGTCTATAGTTTAATTGTGGATAAGCAAAACTCCACTTTTTTCTAAAGAGATTTCACAGATTATAAGATATGGTAATAGAAGATATCTCCAGTACTAGAGATGTGATAAGATTCTATCCAAGCATCTGGAGTCTGAAGAAAATACCTAAATTGAAATAAATTCTTTATCATTATATTTGTTCTTCAGCATTTCCAAGTACTAAAATGTACTTGGGGATAGCAACTTTGCTTAAAAGCTTTTTGCTGTTTCATTGAATTTGGGAAGGGCCTGAAAGCTTTCAGAAAGGTAACTTTGTTATAAATAGTATACAAATGAGCAAGTTGCCCTTTAGTGAGCATTTTTTTTTTTTTTTGAGACAGAGTTTCGCTC
>NW_016112682.1:0-1234 GCF_001604975.1 Cebus imitator | reverse complement strand
AAAAAAAAAAAAAAAACCCAAGATACTAATCCTCAGACTAGTAATAGGTGAGAGCTGAAGACTCCTCCTCCTGGTTCCTAGAAAAAGCAAACCAAACCTTGTCTGGAGGAAAGCATTCCTAATTTGGATTCACAAGATTTCCACATATATAAGCTCATAATCAAAGATCATCAAGCAGGTGAGGACAGTCACCCCACGAGGAAAAGCCAGCAGAAACAATGAGATTTATAGCCTGTTCCAGAAACTGCTAGTTGTCTGCCAATATCCATTCTATTCTTCCTCAGTAACAATATAATTTTTTTTTTTTTTGAAATAGAGTCTTAGTCTGTCGCCCAGGCTGGAGTGCCATGGCACGATCTTGGTTCACTGAAACCTGCACCTCCTGGGTTCAAGCAATTCTCTTGCCTCAACCTTCTGAGTAACTGGGATTACAGGTGGGTGCCACCATGCCCAGTTAAACTTTTGTATTTTTAGTAGAGATGAAGTTTCACCATATTGGCCAAGCTGGTCTTGAACTCCTGACCTCGAGTGATCCAACCCTCCTTGGCCTCCCAAAGTGCTAGGATTATAGGCATGAGCCACTGCACCAGCCACAATATGATTTTTAGGTAAAGGTTAACAATGACATTTCCCAGACTGCCTAGCGTATAGGTGTGGTCATGTGACTTCTTACCTATGAGATGTGAGCAGAAGCAATGTGTCTCACTTTCAGGCCCAGCTATCAAAAGGTAGGGGTGACTGCCATTTTCTCTTTTCTACTGTCTGGACTGTGGACAAGATGGTGGGAAGTGATGAAATGTTGGGAATAGCAGTGTAATGAAAGAGAGGACTTGGAGCCCCGTGGATAGTAGATTGGACTTTCCATGTCAGTACTGGACTACCTACTTGGACAAAGAATAAATGTCTGTCTTCTTATTTGGGGTCTGTATGTTATAGCAGTCAAGTCTATACCATAACTAATACAGGTCTAGAAGAAATTCAGATATGGGAGTTAACAACAACAGAATTTAAAATACCTAATAAATGAAAGTTTAAAGAACTAAGAGTTAGAATCATCAACAGGGACAAGAAAAAGAAATTATCACAAATGACTGGGAAGATTTTTAAAAGAATTAAGTAGAATTCATAAAATAAAAAATGTATATAATTATTGAAATATACTCTGGATAAGTTAAAGAGCATTTTGGGTTGTCATGAGAGTGCCCTTCCCCACACCCTGGCCAAAACTCCCTGT
>NW_016112681.1:0-1234 GCF_001604975.1 Cebus imitator | reverse complement strand
TAGAGACGGGGTTTCACCATGTTGACCAGGATGGTCTCAATCTCTTGACCTCGTGATCCACCCGCCTCGGCCTCCCAAAGTGCTGGGATTACAGGCTTGAGCCACCGCGCCCGGCCGAAAGTACATATTTCTATTAAAGAAATTGAAATCATAGCTAAGATCTTTTCAACAAAGAAACTGGAGAGCCAGATGACTTCACTTAGGAATTCTATCAAATCTTTAAGGCGGAAATTATTTTAATTCAACACAAGCTCTTCTAGAAAATTGAAGCGGAAGGAATTTTTCTCAACTCATTCTCTGAGGCCAGCATTACTTTGATACCAAGTCCAGACAAAGACAGCAAAAAGAATGTAACCACAAAGTAACATCCTTCTTGAACTTAGATGATAAATTCTTAACAAAATTGTAGCAAATCAAATTTAACAGCACACGAGGAGGAGGACAGCAATGGCCAAGTGGAATTTGTCCGGCAAATAAAATAGTTTGTTTAAGGTTCAACTAATGTAATACACATAATAATAAACTAGTAGAGAAAAACCACATAAACATTTCAATAGATGCTGAAAAAAATTGACAAAAATCAAACATCCATTTCTGATAATAACTCTTAACAAACTGGGAATAGAAGGGAACTTCCTGAACCTGATAAAGAGCATCTGTAGAAAAATATACAGCTAGCATCCTAGTTAATGGTAAAAGACTGAAAGCTTTCCCGCTAAGATCAGGAACAAGACAAGGATGTCTGCTCTCGCCAATACTATTCAAAATTGTATTATAGGTTCTAGCTAGGGCCATTAGGCAAGGGGGAAAAAAGCAAATAAAAGGCATTCAGGTTAGAAAGAAAGACGTAAGATTGTATTTGCAGGTGACATGATCATTTATGTAGAAAATCCTATGAAAAAGGTACTAGAGTTAATATGCGAGTTTACTGAGGTTTCAGGATATAACCCCAATTTCCAAATTCTACTGTATTTCTCTATTCAAGCAACAATCAGAAATAAAAATCTTAAGAAATATCATTTACAATAGCATGGAAAACTTGGGGATAAATCTGACAAAAAAAAATATGTAAGACCTGTACACTGAAAACTACAAAACACCATTGAGAGAAATGAAAGATTGTCTACATAAATGGAAAGATACATGGGTTTATGTGTTGGAAGGCTCAGTATTAAGAGGTCAACTCTCCCCCAAATTGATCTATCGACTCAATACAATCCCAGTTAAAATCCCA
>NW_016112680.1:0-1234 GCF_001604975.1 Cebus imitator | reverse complement strand
GGAGTTTCGCTCTTGTTACCCAGGCTGGAGTGCAATGGCGCGACCTCGGCTCACCGCAACCTCCGCCTCCCGGGTTCAGGCAATTCTCCTGCCCCAGCCCCCTGAGTAGCTGGGATTACAGGCACGCACCACCATGCCCAGCTATTTTTGTATTTTTAGTAGAGACGGGGTTTCACCGTGTTGACCAGGATGGTCTCGATCTCTTGAGCTCGTGATCCACCCGCCTCTGCCTCCCAAAGTGCTGGGATTACAGGCTTGAGCCACCGCGCCCTGTGTGACATTTCTTTATCATCTAATTCACCCTTTCTTTCTTCAGCTCTAAGCTGCTAAGTAAACTTTTCATCAGATAGCATATTTTAATTACTCAATTTTTTATGTTTTTATAAATTCTGGTTTTTAGTTTTCAACAACTGGCAAACGTGAAAGAATACATGAATATATATGTATGTATTATATACACATACACAAAAGCCTTTAGAATATTCCAGATTTATATTGGTAATGGTGGTTTTCATAGATGTCTATAATTACCACAGGTTTTTCTTTGCTTTAAGATTGAATATTCCTGGCTGGGTGAAGTGGCTCACACCTGTAATCCCAGCACTTTGGGAGGCCTAGGTGGGTGTATCACCAGGTCAGGAGTTCGAGATCAGCCTGGCCAATATGGTGAAACCCTGTCTCTACTTAAAAATACCAAAGTTAGCCGGGCATGGTGGCATGCGCCTATAATCCCAGCTACTCAGGAGGCTGAGGCAAAGAATCGCTTGAACCCAGGAGGCAGAGGTTGTAGTGAGCAGAGATTGTGCTATTGCACTCCAGCTCTTGGTGACAGAGCAAGACTCCATCTCGAGAAAAGAAAAAAGATTAAATATTCCTTAATTTATAAAAAAGATTACTATTATGCTTGTATACAAAACATGAATTGGGGCCAAGTGCAGTGGCTCATGCCTATAATCCCAGCACTTTGGGAGGCCGAGGCGGGTGGATCACGAGGTCAAGAGATGGAGACCATCCTGTCCAACATGGTGAAACCCCATCTCTAGTAAAAATATAAAAATTAGGTGGGCATGATGGTGCACGCCTGTAGTCCCAGCTACTTGGGAGGATGATACAGGAGACTTGCTTGAACCCCGGAGGTGAAAGTCGCCGTGAGCCAAGATCGCGCCACTGTGCTCTATTCTGGCGACAGAGTGAGTCTGTCTCAAAAAATAAAACAAATTAAAAAAAAAAAAGA
>NW_016112679.1:0-1234 GCF_001604975.1 Cebus imitator | reverse complement strand
TTTGAGACATAGTCTCTCTCTGTCACCCAGGCTGGAGTGCAGTTGCACTATTTCGGCTCACTGCAGCTTCTGCCTCCTGGGTTCAAGCGATTTTTCTGCCTCAGCCTCCCAAGTAGCTGGGATTATAGGCATGTGCCACCACACCCGGCTAATTTTTTTGTATTTTTAGTAGGAACAGGGTTTCACTGTTTTTAGGCAGGATGGTCATGAGCTCCTGACCTTGTGATCCTCCTGCCTCAGCCTCCCAAAGTGCTGGGATTATTGGCATGAGCCACCACACCCAGCCCACACGTTATCTTCTTTCATGCCCATGGTTAAGACATTGAGTGGAGAGAAAAGGGCCTGGAAAAGAGGTGCTGAAGTTTTGAATGGGGCATTCTGCCTATTGTACTAGCTGTGAACCCATCTAGGAAACAAATGCTGACACTGCCTGCTTAAAAGAAGACACAGTGTTAAAGAGGCACAGTTGCTTTTATGGCTGGCATTTTAGTTAACCAATAGCAAAATAAAGGACTGAAGGATTTATTATCAGATTATGCATAACCATGCATATATTGGTAAAATCCTCCATGAACATCACAGATATCTAAAATGAAAGAGAAGTTTTGATTTGTTTTAGTAAATAACATTAGCTAGCACCTCCATTTCCGACCCTTCACTCCTGTTTGGAAATGCCGCAGTCTTGGGTGTGTGCAATTTTGACCTCATGTGAAGGTTCCATGACAACAGTAAACATTAATATTGCAGATTTTCATAAGGCAATAAATCTGGATGAGGCAAGTGGCCACAGCCTGCAATAAAGATGTGTTACGAAATTTCCCATGTCAGAAGAGACACTCAGCTCAGATTGGCCTTTTCAGAAGCTGCTGATGGTGATGAGTGATAACTCCCCTTTTAGTCTTGGCATCAGATGGAGTTTGTAGCTCATTGGTTTCATTGTGTTGCCTCTATGTCCTATTTAGATTTAATTGGATGGTTTATACTACTATCCTAGGTAGTTGCTGTTCTTTTCAAGGACTGTCCTTACTGAATACGCTTGGTATTTTATTTCTCCTTTCTTTCTTTTTTTTTTTTTTTTGGAGACAGAGTTTCGCGATCTCGGCTCACCGCAGCCTCCGCCTCCTGGGTTCAGGCAATTCTCCTGCCTCAGCCTCCTGAATAGCTGGGAATACAGGCACGCGCCACCATGCCCAGCTAATTTTTTGTATTTTTAGTAGAGACGGGGTTTCACCAT
>NW_016112678.1:0-1234 GCF_001604975.1 Cebus imitator | reverse complement strand
GTATGAGTTTCAGTAGTACTGTACCATCAATGTTTCCATAAATATGCAGTTATTTCTTTTGTGTTGTTATATACCATAAATTCCCAAGTCTTTAATTCTCTTCCTTCCAGTTCTTTATTTAAATACAATATTGAATTCAATTGCAATTTCTAGGATTCTAAATAATTGAGTAAAGAAAGTAGCAATTTTATTATTTGATGATAATATGAGAATTACTGTGCCAATACTGTTTTGATAAATGAAATGGTTTTTAAAAAATAAATATATGTACTTATTAGTGTAGTATTTCAAAAGCCTTATGGTAGATGTTAGGCCACCAACACTAACCTCAGACTTGATTAAGTTACTTTTACTTTCTTTTACCCTGAATGAATACAATGTGGAAAAGTTATATACAAGATCATGAATATATGATGGAGTGAGCTGATACAACTTATCTGAGCTTCCCCCATTCTTCACAAGGCCCAGTGAGAGTTATGTGGTTCCAGCAACCCACTCATAATGAGAAATCTTTTAGGTTACCAAAGCCCAGAACCAATGGCTTTGTGTGGGGGAGAGTGAACACTTTGGCCCTCAAGAGTCTAACTAGCTAAGCGCAGTGGCGTATGCAGGTAATCCCAGCACTTTGGGAAGCCGAGGAGGGTGGATTACTGGAGCCCAGGAGTTCAAGACCATCCTGGGAAACCTGGGAAAACCCTGTCTCCACAAAAATTACAAAAATTGGCTGATCATGGTGGCGCATGCCTTTAGTCCCAGCTACATGGGAGGCTGAGGTGAGAGGATCACTTGATCCTAGGAGGCAAAGGTTGCAGTGAGCCAAGATCATGCCACTGCACTCCAGCTTGGGTGACAGAGCAAGACTCTTTCATTAACCAAAAAAAAAAAGGAGTCTGACTGCCATAGTAAGAATTTTCTTGTCCTATATCAGTACATGCTTCTGTAATTCATTCCTTGCTGTCATGTTGAGCCCATTTGAGGTTCTAGACAAGCAGACCTGGCCAGAAACTACTGCAAGGAATCCTGATTTTCTGATGAAGTTCCTGGGGTTTTTGGTTTTTTAAAGCCTCCAAATAGTCATAGGAACTACTTTTACATCTGAACACTAATGTCTACCAAACTTAAGTCTGCTCAAAATGGCCTCTGCAATTTTTCCTTCACTTACATTCTTTATTGACCTTCTTTCATTCATGTAACCATCTATCACTATTTTTAAATTTTCTTTTTCTTTTCTTTT
>NW_016112677.1:0-1235 GCF_001604975.1 Cebus imitator | reverse complement strand
TTTTTTTCATAAAGAGATGTTGAATTTTATCAAATGCTTTTTTGGCATCTCTTGAAATTATCAGATGAATTGGAGTTCCCTTATATGTTATTTTTTTCTTTCCTCTGCTTTTAGGATCCTCTCTTTATCCTTTACCTTTGAGGATTTGATTACTATATGACTTGAGTTAGTGTTATTTGGGCTGAATCTCTTTAATATTCCTGACCTTCCTCTACCTGGATATTTATATATTTCTCCTGTCTTGGAAAAATATCAATGTTATTTCTTTGAATAAGCTTTTACTTTTTGCTCATGCCCAACTCCCTCTTAGACACAAATAATTCTTAAATTTGGTCTTTTCAGGTAATTTCCTATTTCATGCTGACCATCTTTATTATTTTTCCTTGTTTTTTCTTATTTCTCCTCTGATTGTATTTTCAAATGCTTGTCTTCAAGCTCTCTGATTCTTTGAGAATCTGCTTGATCCATTTTGGTTTTTGAGCGTCTAATAATTTTTTTCAGTTCAGTCAATGTATTTCTCAGTTGCAAGATTTCTGGTTTTTAAAAATTAATTTCACAGATGAATATCTGAATTTCTTTTCTGTGTTAACTTGAGGATCACTGAATTTCCTTAAAACTGCTATTTTTATATGTAAGAGAGCTCACATGTCACTCTTTCAGTGGCATCAGTAACTAGTTACTTGGTTCGTTCATTTAGAGAGATAATGGTTTCCTGTTTCCTATTGCCTCTTGTGGATGTCTGTCTATGTCTTTGCATTGAAAGATTATTTATTCTAATCTTCCCTATCTGGCGTGTTTTGTTTTTTATTTGACTTGTTTTCTTAGAGATTCTTTATAATTTACCTGCCTTTTTTTTTTTTTTTTTTACGTTGCTGCCTTCTTTTTTGGTGCTAGATGGTACCTTAAGCCAGAGTTTGCCTGGCTGTAGTAAATAATTGGGTTGCTGTGCATCCTGAATGGGAAAAGTCCAAAGGGGATATTCTGGTAGTGTTCGAGACTGGCTATGGGTTCATGCTCAGGAGATCTGTTGGAACATACCTCCTATAGCATGGTGCTGCTGAATAGCCCCTCTAATTTGGCATCTCCTTTGACTGAGTTAAGTAACAGTTGCCAGGACTGGGATCCAGTTTAGAAACTGTGAGTTGAGGGAATTTTTTCACACACTTTGTGCTGGGCAGATTGTGGGGAAAGGTATCAAATATCTTACAGTTTGCTTTTTTTTCACTTCTTTGTGG
>NW_016112676.1:0-1235 GCF_001604975.1 Cebus imitator | reverse complement strand
TAGAGACGGGGTTTCACCATGTTGACCAGGATGGTCTCGATCTCTTGACCTTGTGATCCACCCGCCTCGGCCTCCCAAAGTGCTGGGATTACAGGCTTGAGCCACCGCGCCCGGCTTATTTTTAAATTTTTTTTGAGATGGGAGTCTCGCTCTGTTGCCTAGACTAGAGTACAGTGTGGCACAATCTTGGCTCACTGCAACCTCTGCCTCCTAGGTTCAAGCAATTTTCCTGCCTCAGCCTCCTGAATAGCTGGGATTATAGGCGTGTGCCACCACGCTCCGCTCACTTTTTTTGGTATTTTTAGTAGAGACGGGGTTTCACCACGTTGGTCAGGCTGGTCTCAAACTCCGACCTTGTGATCCACCCGCCTCGGCCTCGGAAAGTGCTGGGATTACAGGCGTGAGCCACCATTATTTTTTAAATTGTATGTTCAGCAAGAGTTTACTGGACACTCATTTTTGTCTAAGACATCTTGCAATGTAAGACTCAAAAATAAACTGAAGTCATGATCTGCCTCCAGGATGTTATATTCTAATCATGGAAATAAGGCCAACATACACAGCAACGGTTGACAGTTGGCAGTCTGTATTAAATGCCAAAATGAGTCTCTGTGTTGGCATATTTTTTTTTTTTTTGAGATGGAATCTTTCTGTGTCACCCAGGCTGGAATGCAGTGATCTTGGTTTGCTGCAGCCTCTGTTTCTGGGTTCAGGTGATTCTCCTGCCTCACCCTCCAGAGTAAGCTGGAACTACAGGAACCTGCCACCACGCCTGGCTAATTTTTATATTTTTAGTAGAGATGGGGTTTCATCATGTTGGCCAGGCTGGTCTCGAACTCCTGACCTCAAGTGATCGACCCACCTCGTCATCCCAAAGTGCTGGGACTACAGGCGTGAGCCACCATGCCCAGCCTGAGTTGGCAATTTTTATTAGAAGCCAGAGAAATGTTAATTCACTATGGTGCAAAATACTCATCAGAAAGCAAATCTCCATTTTCTTAAATTTCCAAGAAACTTCACTTGCTCCCTAGATCAGTACAAGAAACCAAACTACCCCGCCCAGGTTGCAGAGTGGGGCCTCCCTTCTGCCATCATGGGAAGGACCGAGAGCCCCTGTGCAGTTGTTAAAGCACAGCAGTCAGTTCCCCCCGAGACTTGCTGGAGCACGTCTTCCAGGGCTGGGGCCCAGGCTTCCATGTATTTTTTTTTTTTTGAGATGGAGTTTCGCTCTTGTT